>NC_041227.1:94178414-94183014 GCF_002837175.3 Physeter macrocephalus | reverse complement strand
ACTCTCTCTCTCTCTCTCTCTCTCTCTCTCTCTCTCTCTCTCTCTCTCTCTCTCTCTCTCTCTCTTGGGGGAAAGAATGTCTGGGATATATATATATTTTTAATTGGAATAATGTATTATTCTAACAAAAGTACAAAGTATGGAAAATTAGTGTATTTAAATCATTTCAGAGAGTAGAGAAAGTTTCACACTTAGCAGATTTCGGCTTTTAGCACCTTTGAAAAGAAACATTCAAAGTTAAGACAAGTGTCAGGACAGGCTCCTGACTACCTTCAGTGATGATTCCTCTGACTTAGGATGTGCAGGTCACAGAACAGTGTGGTTATTTGGTTTTTTTCTCTACATTTTGAGAGTGCCACAAAAACACACTTAGAGTGAGCCAGGTGATCACTGACTAGATGGCTGGTGGTTAGAAGATGGTAGAGAAACGTTGGGACAAAAGGAGAAAATCACAGGCTGGACGAGGTGGTCAAATGGACAACCCGAAGGCGCTGGCGATGTAGTACATGGTCTTGTTCTCCCATCGCACAGTGCAGCTCCCATCAGCAGAGCTGTCCCAGAAGCAGGAACTTGCCTTGTGTAATCCCGCTCTGTTCTTCTGCATGATTACATGGGTCACAATGTATTTAAATGGTTTCCCCAGCTTGGTGAGTTGGCTTAGGGTTTGCTCCACTACATTTGTGGTCCACTGATTCACTTTGCTGTGCTGATAGGCATTGCCACCGATGGCTCTTTCTATGGCCTCTTTTACAATGTTGCTCACTTCATCAACAACAAAAGCAGTCTCCTTGGTAGCCTGGTAGTCTTCCATCTTTCCTTCGGCGCCTTGCCTCTGCCTCCTGTCTGGGATATTTTGAAGCAAATTCTAGCATAGCATCATTTCACTCCTAAATATAGATAAGGACTTTTTTACTTTAATATAATCATAAGTCCATCATAATATTTAACAAAATTGATAATAAAATTTAAATATTACCTCATACTCAGTCCATGCCTAAATTTCTCCTTTTATCTCAGAAATGTCGTCTTTAAGTTGGCTTATTTGGATTGGGGCCCAAACAAGGTCCAGACATTGCTTTGGTTAATTGTCTTTTAAGTTAATTAGTCTATAATAGGACCCTCCCCTACACTTCCCCCCCCCCCCATTTGGATTGGATCATTTGTTCTGTAGGAATTCTCAAAATCTGGATTTGGCTGATTGCATCCTCATGGTGTCATTTAATGTATTCTCTTTTTAACTTCATATTTCCTATATAAACTGGTAATTAGATCCAGAGGCATGATTATATTTAGATTGAGTTTTTAATTTTTGCAAGGAATTTTCATGAGGGTTACTGTGTACTTCTTTTTGCATCACATCAAGAGATACATAATGTCTAGCTATCCCCCTTTTAAGTGACATTAATATTGATCAGTGGGTTTAGGCAATTATCAGTTTGATCAGTCATAAAAAATTCTCCATCAACTTTTTTTTCATTGTCTCTTGACTTTATTATGAATTATTTTACATTTTAAAAAATATATGGGGCTTCCCTGGTGGCGCAGTGGTTGAGAGTCCGCCTGCTGATGCAGGGGACACGGGTTCGTGCCCCGGTCCGGGAAGATCCCACATGCTGCGGAGCAGCTGGGCCCGTGAGCCATGGCCGCTGAGCCTGCGCGTCTGGAGCCTGTGCTCCGCAACGGGAGAGGCCACAACAGTGAGAGGCCCGCATACCGCAAAAAACAAACAAAATATATATATATGTATAGTCAACTACATTTATTTGTAATACCAGTTTTCCAGAACTGATGATGATGGCTACCCAACCACTAATTACTAGGTATATAGAAACTAACTTTTTAATGAAAATTTTAGTTTTTGTTTGTTTGCTTTTCACTTAAGGCTTTGGTCTATCTGGAATGTGGTATAAGATGGGGTTCCATTTTTATTTCCTTCCAGATGGTTGGCCAGTTGTGCCTGTGTCATTTGTTTAAGACTCCATCTTTTCCCCCCATTGAATTAATTAATTAATTAATGCTTTTGTCCTGCTTTAAAAACCTACAAATTGAGATCTTTATTCTATTTCTGTTTCACTAATAGTCTGTCCCTACACCAATACCACATTTATTTTATTTTTTAATCTTATTTAATTATTTATTTAGTTTTGGCTGCGTTGGGTCTTCGTTGCTGTGCGCAGGCTTTCTCTAGTTGCGGCGAGCGGGGGCTACTCTTTGTTCTGTTGCGTGGGCTTCTCATTATGGTGGCTTCTCTTGTTTTGGAGGACGGGCTCTAGGCGCGTGGGCTTCAGTGTGGCACGTGAGCTCAGTAGTTGTGGCTTTGGGGCTCTAGAGTGCAGGCTCAGCTGTTGTGCTACACGGGCTTAGTTGCTCAGAGGCGTGTGGGATCTTCCCGGACCAAGGATCAAACCCACGTCCCCCGCATTGGCAGGCAGATTCTTAACCACTGCCCCACCAGGGAAGTCCCGCACATTTATTTTATTAGAGTGAGATTTTGGTGTGTCTGATGAAGCTAGTTTCCCTTCACCCACTTTTTTTTTTATTCAGTGTTTTACCTAATGATTTAGTAGCCATTGATGATAATTGCCTTGATTTATTATTTCAGTAGAGGTTATTGCCTTTGCTTTTAAGAACTTGATTTTACACATTTTAGAAATATAAATTATGGATTATTTCTACAGCACATCTCTTTGATTTTTGAATGTACATCCATAAAATAGCCAGAGGGAACTTTTTTATGATTTACTTCAAAGCTGAGTAATTATCACTTCCTTGGTTTGTAGATTTTAAAAAATAAATCAGCTTTCTTTTTGCTTCTCTCCTCCTAACCCCCATCAGATTGAAGAAGAAATGTTGGCTTTGCAGAATGAACGCACAGAACGAATACGAAGCCTGCTGGAACGTCAAGCCAGAGAAATTGAAGCCTTTGACTCTGAAAGCATGAGACTAGGTTTTAGTAACATGGTCCTTTCTAATCTCTCCCCTGAGGCATTCAGCCACAGCTACCCAGGAGCTTCTGGTTGGTCTCACAATCCTACTGGGGGTCCAGGACCTCACTGGGGTCATCCCATGGGTGGCCCACCACAGGCTTGGGGCCATCCAATGCAAGGTGGACCCCAGCCGTGGGGTCATCCCTCAGGGCCAATGCAAGGGGTACCTCGAGGTAGCAGTATGGGAGTCCGCAATAGCCCCCAGGCTCTAAGGCGGACAGCTTCTGGGGGACGGACGGAGCAGGGCATGAGCAGAAGCACGAGTGTCACTTCACAAATATCCAATGGGTCACACATGTCTTATACATAACTTAATAATTGAGAGTGGCAATTCCGCTGGAGCTGTCTGCCAAAAGAAACTGCCTACAGACATCGTCACAGCAGCCTCCTCACTTGGGTACTACAGTGTGGAAGCTGAGTGCATATGGTATATTTTATTCATTTTTGTAAAGCGTTCTGTTTTGTGTTTACTAATTGAGATGTCATAGTATTTGGCTGCCGGGTTTTGTTTTTTTGTTTTTGTTTTTTAACTTTTGGAGAAATTTTGAAAAGGGGAATAGATATGTATGTGTGTATACATATACATACATACATACACACACACACACACACACACACACACACACATATATCTCAAGCATGTGGTTACAAGAATTGGCTAGTTAGGGGGTATTTTCTGAACACTGCAAAAATAGAATGCAGCAATGTGTCTTGAGTCATCACTTTGGGGCAGTTATATCCTAAGAAGGTCGTGAAAAAATCTAAAGCCTTTCTCCATACCCCAAATTCTTATAAGCCACTCACAGCAGGCAGCATATGCTGAAACAAGTTATTATGGAAACACATCTGTGTCCCCTCACCAATGTATTTTCTTTATTAAATTGATCTGACTTCTCAGCCTCATTTGGAGTGAAAAAGAACGTGGAAATCCATGAACACTAAAGGGTTCCATTGACTTTTTCAGAGAGTGGAAAACAGTTTAGTTCTTTTTCTGAATGCTGCATAGATTTGTCAGTGATTTTCTTTTTTTTTTTTGTCCATTCAATTGTGCCTTTTTTGTGGCATGGTGAGATGGAGGTGTAAGGAGATCACAAGTTGTGTGGGAATTGCATCAACGAACCTGTGAGCCTTTAAAGGGGAAGACCAGAAGGGTGAGAGAGGCCCCTGAAAGTTCATATGGTGGGTATGTTAAGCAGCATAGTGAGGAGATGAAGCCTCTGTCTGTATCCTGACGTTTTGTTGCTTATACTGTGATATTTTATCCTAGCTAAGCTCTATAACTCCCAAGACCCCAAACAGTACTTTTACTTTGTACAAAAACAAAGAACATATAGCCAATACAAATCAAATGCCAGAGAGTTTTGAATGATGCCATATTTGCAAACTGCCATCTATTGGAATTCTCACCACACTACATAGACATAATTTGATTACCCCTTTTGGCTTATGGGATTTCCTGTTTACAAGTAGAATAGCCAATTATTTAAATGCTTAGTTGCCATAGTGAACCAGGAGTCACTGAGCCAATGACTTTACCAGCTGCTGACTAATCCTCATCACCACTGTAGATTTTGCTGTATGTGCAGGTCCTCTTTTTTTTTTTTTTTTTTTTT
>NC_041227.1:94160225-94177914 GCF_002837175.3 Physeter macrocephalus | reverse complement strand
TTTTTTTTTTTTTTTTTTTTTTTTTAAATTGCTGTTTTTGTTGCTGCAGTACTTTACAAACTTCTAGTTCCTTGAGACTTAGTGACCATTTGGCATCATGTTAACATCACACAACAGGAAACACCACTTCCAGAAGTCTCTAGCCTCAGTGCTAAAGTACTACTGAAAAGGAGCTAGCAAGTTTGGCAAATTAGAAAAAAGTAAAATATGTTATAGTGGTCAGGGAATCTCTTGACAAACGCTAACTTTTTTTTTTCCCCACAGGGGCGTGTTTTGTTTTGTTTTGTTTTGTTCTGTTCTGTTTTGTTTTGCAATGAAGGATCAACCCAATGCTGAAAGTTAGATGTTACTTGGTATTCCACTGCTAATGTGGAAATTGAGTAGAAGGTGGGTAGGAAGCTGTGAGTATGACTTGAAGGAAAAAAACTTTCTTTTCAGTGATAAATCAGAGTTTCTTACAAGTTGTCTTGACCCCCTCCCTTGTCTTGAAGAACCCTTGCTGCTGACTCTGGATCCTGCTTTTCGTAATAGAGGACTCCAAGGTAGAATTTTCTGAGTCCCTCTCAATGATACTCTTCACCTAGACCAGGCTAGTGACCAAACAGTAATGTCTAATTGTTGAAATATTGGCTTTCTCAACAAAATTTAAGTCTTCCCCAAGTATGTCAGTCTAATCTCCATGAATCCTCCCCTTTAGGAGTTTCTGGCATTCATTTAAAGGTAACTAGAAGAAAAAATAATATTTTAAGGTAAATCTTTTAAAAACCAAGATCACAGTAGAATTCACACACAGTTTTAGGCAGTGTTTCAGGTAGCACTCCGGTACATTGTCCTCTTGGCCATGCTTGAGATCACCAGTTTTTAGGTGAACGTGACATGTACTTCTTGTCTGTCTAATGAAAGGAGCTTTTAATTTTCTATCATTTTGCATTCACCTATTATACAGTATTTCAAACAAATTGAGATATTTACCTATTTAGAGGAAAATGTTAGGAGAGAGCTTTAGAATTAATGTCCAAAAATATAATGAATTTGATACCTTTAAAAAAATTCTTATTAGATCTGGCCCCTCTGTACTACTGGAGGGGTGGAATAGGAGTGCAGCTCAGTTTTACATACAAAACTCTTTAAAATAAAAAATACTACCAATAATACATGTTAAAGTCCACTTGTGGACTTAAATTAGTCAGATTGAGTTATTGAGTTCATGCAGATCATATGTACTTGTAAAATTGTGATTGAATACTGACTCCAAATGTCTATCCAGTAGGTCTTTGTATCTGATTTAATTGTGTGGCAACCAGTTTTACATGTAGGTCATGACTATACCTGGATTATTCCATTAAGTTCATTTTAATTAAAATATATATAGTTTGCAAAAATGGTTCAACTTAATTGATTTGTGTGTGTTTGCAAGATCTAACTTCTGAGGAATATCATACATGGTAGGAATTATCAAAGAGTAAAGCTTGTAGCAGGAAAATTTGAAAGGTTTTGAGAGATTCTGAAGAAAGAAGCAGGCACTTTCTGAATCAGTGTACAGACGTCAACATTTGATCAAATTACTACTACCTCTTCCCCATTGTTGGTGTTCACTTGATATATATTTGTTTAAGAAAATAAAAAGTATGGGATATTTGTCCAGCATATCAGAAAGTCGTAAGTGCTATGTCTGGTATCCAGAGCTTGGCAGTAAAAGTTTCTTGTGTTCACTGTCTCTCCCTTTTTTAAGTTAGCATTAGAAAAATGCAAAACCTCATACCTTGAAATATATTGTTCCTAATGGGGTTCCCTTCCTTTTGCACATATTTTTCCCCTTATTAAAGTCAGCTCTAACCCCGAAGTAAAGTATCTGAAAGTATTTTCATTATATAGATAAAGTTAGTTGGAAAATATGTTTTTATTAGTTTTATTCAGAGCTGCCATTCTTTTTAGTCATTTCTGTGCCTAGAGATGAATAGTCCTGCATTTGAAGCCACACCCACAGATATGATATGCTTGGTACTCTAGGCCAAGGATTTATTGGTAAGTTGAACTTTTTAGCATAGTCATTATGATTTTCAGCTGCCTAGACATCAGGTAACCACCATTCAGTACACTAAAGAAACTGTCCTTGACTCTCTCCCACTCCCACCTATTTTTCCTCACCCCCTTTTCAAAAATTGAAAACGCTATGAGTGTCTTTTTCAGACCATAAGGCAGACTTTAGTAGCTTCCTACTTCTTTAACTAAATGTTTGGCATTTTAAACTTTTATAGAATACATTGTGTTGGACACTGGAATAATACTGTTTATTTTCACCTGTGAAAAATGACTTTATTGTACTTGAAACACCTCCTTTGCATTTCTCCATTTGTGCCATTCACTAGTGGAAATAAATTGTATTATACCATAATCTACTGGCTTTTAAAAACTGTGTTAAATATGCACATTTTTGGTATAGCTATTATCATTTGTATGTATATATTGTATATACATATGAGTGTCTATTTGTGTGTATAGATTGGTGAATATAATTCATACTGTACATTTCCATCAGGGCACTTAAGGTTCTGTTATTTTGTTTCATTATTTTAGTCCTCAGTTAAGGCAAGAATGCATGTCTTTCTTAACAGTGAGTACTGTGGGTTGATATTTATGAGAAGGTGGTCATTAGCTGCAATCTTTTCTATTTTAATCCCCTCTTAGCACTTGAGTGGGTGGAAAGAAAGTTAAGTAAAATGTGGAACCATAAGTTGCAATGCAGTAAAATAGTGCTGGGGAAGGAGCCAGTTAGTGTTTCTGTGAGTTTGTGTCATGATGCAATGAAAGATAGGTGATGCAGAGAGAAATGAACCATGGAAGCTAAAAACACTGGTGGTGATTCCTCTGCAAAGATAAAAAGAACCAATAAGTCACATAATCTTCATGTGCACTCCATACATATTTCTTAGTAGTGGTGCCATTGATCCTCTTACCCTTTTTACTCCATTAATAATAATAATTATAAATTTTGCTAAGGACCAAAACATCCAAGAAAGGAATTACTGCTAAAGCATCTAAGGTTCTCCTAAACTATAAAATCAACAGGAAATGGCCACTGGGAGAGAAGGATTTGGTATTGGCAAGGGGCTTTCTCCTTTTAGCTGCCTCTTCTTGCTTGCTAATAGTAAGTTCTTCATGCACCTTCCACCCCTTCGGAGGCACTACTTTTCAAGCACAGATTTGGCCCAACACTGCAACCCTTTCCTAAGAAGTTTATATGGCCCTGCGTTTTGTTCCATGCTCACAATGTGAAGTGTCTAGTGTATATTCCAGTCAGAAAATAATATATTTAAGGTGTATAAGTGTGAATCTCCTATAATGATGGAAGAGGAGGCTCTTATTTCTTAGAAAACTGCTTTCTCTAAGGAACAAATCTAAAACTTGGGCTGTCATCTTGGAGCTGCTTACCAAAATACAGATCCTTATTAAAGAGAAACAAATTCCCTGTTTTCCCTCATCTATCGTGATAGTGCCCCCCAACCAGGTTGTAGCATTGCCTATTAAAAGGCAGTCACTTACTCTTAGTTGTTAAGAACTGGAAATTTTCCATCCTCAGATTCCTTAAAGGATGAAGAGCGTGCTGTACACTTAGCAGACTTGCCTCTTGTATGCAGGGACTACTGATTGAAGTCTATTTTGCTGTGTGTCTGGTTATGTTGTCTGCACTTTTATTAAATCACTACAGTAAGTCTACATTGGAAGTGACTTAATTTGTAAAGAAGTTTTATTAAACACTGTCTAGAAAAAGAAAGTGAAGCTGAGAACTCTTCCTTTATTGTGCATTTATATTTTCTACTGAATTCTGATAGCCCCCTTTAAAGTCACATGAACTAATTCTTCCCTTGTTTATATTCAGATTTACAAAATTTCACTCATGCAAGGGAAGAGAATCTATTTGGCCTAATGGTAGTCTTCAGATCATAAGAAATATGTAAATTAGCATGCACCTTATCTGCCTGTTGTGGGTTTCTTAAACTTGCACTTCCCTCTCACCCACCCCAAAATAGATATCCTTTAAAGAAAATAAAGGCAGAGAATTAAAACTGGGGAGCCATTTACTATGTCACCATCACTGTTAACTGTTACCCAGCAATCAGAACTTTTTGAAGTTTCAGAGCTTGTGTGTGTGTGTGTGTGTGTATGTATCTGTTTGATTGTGTTGGGTTTGTTTCGTTTTTAAATGTACAAGAGAGTCTTCTTTAAATAGAGAAAAAGGTTAATCCTCTCTGAAACAGGATGCCCGTTGGATATACTAATCTGGACATCTGTAGGTAGTTTGCCATGAAAAAGTAGAGAGAAGATGAGACTTGTGAATGAATGAAAAGGGTATCTTGATACCCCAGAATTCCCCCTAAATTACGGGTAATTCAACCTGCACAGTTTCCTTTTCACTCATAGTTTTTAGCAATTGTGAGTGAAGAAATCATGTAATTATCTGTAAATATGTAGCTAACAAATTGACCTAGTTTCTGTATTTTTTGTTTTTGTACTAAAGTTTATAAGTCTGTGCCAGCTAGAGAGGAGTTGCTGTCATTGCCAGTTGTGGTCCTAGCATCTAACCCTGAAACCATCCTAGGTGACATTTTTAGAATTAATGCTTCAGTGTTGTTAAACAGGGAGAAATTAAGCTCAACCATTGGTCAGGTTTAAAATCTTTTGAAGCAAAGTCATTTTATTTAATACAATGATTACATGTCCTCAATCATGAATCGAGGTAGGGAACCTCCCTCCCCCAGTGGCCATGTTTACAGAAGTGTGTTTTGTCTATAAAGTGCAAGGGTTTTAATGTTTATGTTAATTATGCAGGTGATAACATTATGGCTTGGAATTGTTTATTGGGCTCTCTTGCTGAATTTTCAAATGAAATGAACTATGCTTATTACTGGCACATTAATCCCATTTCTGGAGCATTTTCCTGTTTCCAGAATTACATGTATTCCTTTGTCATTATCCCTTGATATGCCTTGTAGCCTAAGGTATTAAAAGCTGGTAAACATAGATGAGGGAATTGCATTTTTTTAAAGCCATGAACCTTCATTTGTATGCCTTCATTACTCATGTTTCTTTGGCAACTCTGAGGTCAGTGAAGTTTAGAAATGAGATACCAGTGTTAATGAAAAGTGTGTACTCTTTGCTTTTGCATGGCTTGGCTTAGCATCAAGGGTATATTTGGGCCACTTGAAAGCATGAAGACCAGTTGTATGGGAACAGGTTTCTCTCAGTGGCACATTTTGCTTTTTCTGAGCCCTCAAATACATTGCCTCAGCATGAACATTATTGTTTCTATAAATTACACATGGTCATGGAATGAATTATGTGATTTAAAAGGATGGAACTGCTTAATGTTTGCAGATTCCAGCTGGCCATGTGACTATTGGGCACATATCAAACAAACCTGGGGGAAAATATTGGAACCCTTCTAACCCTTTTTTGGTCATAGACAAGTATATTTAGTTTATGAAGATGTTGGCTGTCCCTGGTATGTTGCCAGAAAGCTCTTTTTTGGTGCCCATTCCAAATGTGCTTTCTTGCATTTCATAATATCAAAGAAACCACCACCCCTTCTCCCCAACAGCATTTTGTGTCAGACCTTTTATTCCACATTAAATGGGAGGTGTGCCTACTTAGAGTGCCCCTCCAATTAATTACATACACGTGTCCTAAAATAATCCAAGCAGGAGACACAGGTAGGAAAATTTTTTTTTAGGAAGTCCACTCGAGGCCAGTAATCTATCTGACAAGGTATTTTACCACATTATCTTGCCACTTGATAAATGAGCCTATTAGGAATTGCAGGTGGTTTCATAGGGCAAAATCCAAGTAGAGAGGGATATGTGGGGTTTCTATTAAGAGATAATTTTGTTATTGTTTTACCTCTCCTTTTATTATCCTTCTCTGCTAGGTTAGAATGGGTTAATTCTCCAAATTTATTTTGTTTTTTATCTTTTAGGGAAATTTTTACAAAAGTGATTGTCTGTAAATAACATTTTGAAGTATAGTGCACATAAGTTCCCGAAACTATTTCAACCTGATAATTTGTAAATGCTTTAGAGTTTTTTTCATTAACACTTGTGTTGCTAAATCCTATTTATGTAAGTCTGCTAAAAATTTTAACCCATTTAAAACTTAAACATTTAAATAATGGATGAGTTACTCTGAGCAATTTAGCTTTCAAAACCCCCTTGTTTTAGTATATGAAAAAGATAGCCTAATGCGCATTAATGAGGTTGGAGAGACTATGAGAAATATGTATAGTGTATATTTTAAAACAGCTTTGCTTGTATTGTGAAGATTTAAAAACAAACTTGAGATTTTTAACGTAACTATTAACACAGTTTTAACATAAGTTATCCCACTGGGTTTAAGAGCATCTTGAATGTATAATCCTTTTTGTAACCCAGGTTGGTTTCTGCTTTTACCAGTCATCCAAACATATTATTTATGATTTTAGTTTTATATACTCATTTACTTTTGTTTTCCTCAACCAGCATGATTTTTTTGCACATGTATTGTAGAAATTTTTAAAAAGAAAAATCAGTACATCATTTTCTCTGGATTTTCTTCACTTCTCTCTTCCTTTCTACTAACCCATTACCTTAAAGGCCATATCGCTCCATTTGCATTATTTGTGCAAATGCCAGGGTTGGTTTTTACTTTTATTTTTGCTATTTACCTAAAAAAAGAAAAATGCTTCAGTCAATTGCTTTTTTATTTAAAAAAAGAAAAAAGAAAAGAAAAAAAGCTGTAACCTTATCATTTCTGAGTAGACCATTGAGAGATGAATGCACACCTGTAATAGCCCAGGACCAGCTTTGGTGGCTAAAGGGAATATTTTAACTAAGCAAGAGGTTCTTTTCTAAAAGTGGTATATATTATTCACAATCTCTTTCAGTTATTCCCACAAGTCAGGGGTCCAGATAAAATGAGGGTTATCAGCTAACTGATATGTTATCATTGAGGTTCATCAATGAATTTGTACATTTCTAGTTCCCTTTGGTGAAGGGAAAAAAAATGATGATTTTGCAAGACCTAGATTTTGGCTTGGTTTCTTGCCTCCTTTTTTGGCAGCCTTCATCTTCTCATCTCCTAAAGCCCTTGAGCCTGTAGGGTTTTCATGGTGGACAAAGGACCTGTGGCCTTTTAAAACAAGGACTGATTTTTTTTGGCAAGAGATTATCATGTTGAAAGTGATGTTCTGCCACTTTACCGATGACTAATTTTAAATATACACAGTCCTCTTAATTTTCGGACCAAACAGACACCCACAGTGGAGGCTTATCAAGGGTTGCAATGGGGAAGAAGCCTCTCCCTCACTGTCAGCACCAGCTGGTAAAGGTGACTGTACAGATGTGCATTTTCCTTTTGGTAGAAATGGTCCGCAGCACTAATTGGTAAGGCTTATTGTACAGTATATTGTCAGTATTCTTCTGGTTCAACATACCTTATAGTTCATATATAACCTGTATTAATTGTATAGATTGTGCATTTAAAGCTGTTACCAAGTTGTCAGAACATAAGAGCGAAAACAAGGTCATATGTAATATTTTGTTTGTAAGTATCCTTTGTATCATAGCAAAGGAAATGTTTAAAAAAAATCAACTGTAATAAAGTAATTTTAGTACACAGAGTGTCTGCTCAGTTTTTTTTAAGTAATTGTATTCCCATAAAGATAAAGTATATTTCAGTTCAGTGACTATTTACTGGATAATTACTGAATCTCAGGCACTGTGCTGGATGTTGGGGGTTACAAAAATGAGTAAGATATGGGTAAGAATGAGCTCCCTAGTGTAGACTAAAACCCTCTAGACTAATTGCCTCAAATTCTGTGTGCCCAGACAGTGAAGTGGCCTACTGTGCTGTGGATGTGGGATGATTCTACTTTAGGTTCTAATGGCTTGTTGCAGGTTCTTAAGTTTTATATAGACATATGTTGTGGTCTGTGTAACTACAGTTCCTCCCAGGCACATGGACACATAGATGTATGCAGTTCTTGGACCTTGTACAAAGCTTCACAAGGTGGTTTCACCTGGGTTCGTCTTCCCAGATTTGAAAATCATCACATTTTAGCCCTGAATGGGGTAGAGTATCTAATCCAGTCCTGTTAAAATGACTTTGTCAGAAGGCTTAATTTGGAGGGAAGGAGTTTTTTGGGCTGGGGTTTATGTTTTTTTCTATTAGAAAATAGTTTTAAGTGTGTCATTTAAAAAAGTATAGTTGAGATTACCTACTTTATAGAAGACTATCAGAAAAATGGCACTTTTAACTTTTTAACATAGCTTCTAAACTCCTAGAATGTTGATGCTGAGCTATTTTGATATTAATTAGCATTTATGTAGTGTTTAACTTGCCTGGGTCAAACAACTACATGGCAGAGCCAAGATTTGATTGCAGGTGTTCTATCTCCAGCATTTCCCAACATCCCACCTCGAATTTGGTTGAGTTAAAAGGGGGTTTAAAAAACAAGATTTCTTTCTGCTTTATCCCCACAATTGAGCAGTTCAAACTACAGTGGAAGGAGAGTTAGGTGCTTCTACCATGTCAGCAACCCAAAACAAATGCTGTCATTGACTAAACACATCAAAGATGCTCTGAGTTATGCTTAGAGTTTAAAGCCTATCCTACCTGACTATAAAAGAATTTTTTTTTTAATAAAAGAAATTTTAACATAAATTTAAAAATCACCACAGTGGTTGGCTAGCTCCACAGCCCCAGGGTTGTAAGTTAGTGCTCTCATCTACATCTCAGTGATGCCAGCTGCCAAACCAGGGTTTTCCTATATATGTCCTAGGCAATTAGTGACTTTAATTATACTTTCAGATACTTGTTCTTATGGATAAGAGGGAGACAAGGCTGCTGAGAGTGTTGTTTATTGCAGGCTGTGTAATAAACAACTTTAAAGGTGCCATTTATAGATTCACCTTGGCTCCGCCACAAGAGTTGTGCAGCAGCTCTGAAGACAAATTCTCCTTTTGTTAACACCCTTTACATTATGGAGTTTAAAATGAGCATTATTTACTGTCATCTTAGCCAGTGATTGACTAGGAAAAGGCAAAGTATGGCATAAAGAGCAGTGGTTTGGGTTCTGGTCTTTAGCCCCATCACTACTAACTGAGATCTTAAAAGTCACATCCTTTCTGACCATCACTTAAAAGAAATAGGAAAGCAGATGGTTTTTGGCTGGAACAAATGAACCAATGGATAACCTATTAGCCATAACATGGTTATCAGAGAGAGAGAGCATGTGTGTGTGTGTTTGAGAAGGGGGTGGGGAGAGTTTGTCCTCAATTGGGCAACCCAGCACCCAGTTTGTAAGCCTCAAAGGTGCTGCTCTTCCAGGCCCTTCCCAACTTTGCAGTGGAATTAATAACTGGAAATCCTTGGCCTTACAAGAATCAGAATATAGACTGATCTGAAAGCAGATGCCACCTCATTATAGAGGTCTTTGAGCTCTGGTTGAGGAATTAAATGGGCTTGAAGAATGGGATCCATCTGCTTTTACTATTTCATTATAGCCTAACAGACCTTAATTAAGGCCTATTCACAGTCTCAGTCTTTTCATATGGAACAACTCATAACTTGCCCAAAGTCATATGAGTCACAAATGAAGTAGAAACTAGAACCCACATCTCCAAACTATTTCAGTGCTCTATCCAACACACAAATTACTAATTGCCCACTGGAAAATATATCTATGTAGGTACCACTGATGATCAGGGAATTTTGAGCCTGCTGGGAAATTATTAGCCCAGAGCAGGAGGCCTGGTTGTTGATTAAACAGAGGTTCCACTGGTTAGTGTTAGGGGACACAAGCCTAGATCTATAGAAGTGAAGCAACAACCAGCAAATAGAGAATGTGCAGTGAGGCTCCGTTAACTCCACAGGTAGGTAAGCACAGCTCAGTACATAGAGGACTTAAGAAGACAAACAGCACAGTTGTTTGTGGAGATTTAAAAAAGAATGACATTCCATTGTTGCAGGGAGACTGCAATTTTTTATTCAGAGGCAAACAAGCTGAGAGAATTTTTTCTTCAATCTCACTAGTGATAGACACTAGAGCAAGATACCTTATTACACAGGAAGGCTGGAGGAGCCAGAGACATTTGTTTTTTAAGTGTTAATATATTTTATTGTTTGTTTTAATGAAATTCTACTTTTCCTCTAAACTTTTAGCTCTTCCTGGATACTTCAGAGCATAATTATTAGATGTCTTAAAACATCCTCTGGTCACTTTGGTAGGGTTATTTTCATTAAAATCTTTATGTCATCTCCCAACTCCCAGAATTTGGATCAGGTCTATGATCTGATCCTCAAGCCCATAAACCAACCAGAAGTCTTTACAACCCACTGAGCTCCTTAGCATTATGTCCAGTCACTGACTCTCAGATGAGAAGAGACCTTATATCTAATGCAGGCCACCCTTATTTCTCAGCACATGTCCCCTCCATGATACGTGCCTAGGAGCAGTCTAGCTTGTGTATACCACCAATGATGTGGGACCTTCTGCTTCCTAAGGCATTCATTCCATCCCTGGGCACTCGGACACTCCTTAGGTATAACTTCTTAACTCTACAAACTGTCATAACTAGTGAAAACAGTTTCTGATGCCATCTTTTGTGGCTTGGCTGTAGGATCATTGGTATCATTGGCAAGTTCTGCCAAAGTGGCCAAGTATATCTGCCTGTTTAAGCAGGGAGGGAACTTTATACTAATGTTCATTTCTAAAGGAAGAAACCATGGCATTACTAAGGGTGACTGACAAAGGATCCTGCGGTCTGGGTGGAAGATGAGTACAGAGGAACTTCTGACTCTGGGGTGGTTTTGAGGTTATATATAAAGCTAAGATGACACTTCCTGTGTCAAGACCTCTTTTCTAACAGTACTCAAGTCTTAGCAAGGATATCTTCACTCAAAACAGAGATGACATCTCAAAATGAGGATTGGGTGCTATGTTTTTTTATTATTGTCATCTCTGGCCAAGCCACCTTGGAAACCTATGGATAAATACATAAAATACTAAATCTTTAAGAGAATTAAGTTATAGCTTAGCACAGTCTTTGGTATCAGAGGTCAGAACTTAGTAGGACTCAAGGAAACCTTGAGAAGCAGTTGTCTGCTTCCTGCATTCTGATCCAGTGGGTGGAGACAGATAACTCAGGTCTGAGATTATGCCTCCTTTATTGTAATTGGGTTGTGTTTTCTTTTCCCCCTTTACCATTTGAAGGTGTTTATAAATAATGAAGAGACCAAAAGGGAGGCAAGCAAGTGAATGAGACCTGAGAGGATTGCCAAAGACTTGCTACCTGGAAAACTCCCAACTCTGTGGTACTTCTTTGGGTTTTGTTTGTTTTGTTGTTTGTTTCTTGCTTCCCCAAACTCATAATTTGTCTCTTTGTTTTTAGGGCCATGCATTCTCTCAGAATTCTCTCTCCTCCATCTGGTTTCATATAATTAGCTATTAACCAAAGCAGAGCCAATTTGGGTGATTCCTTCATCATTAGACTGAAGGACAGGGTCACCCAAACCTGCTTGAACAGGAACTACGCTTTCTTGGCAAAGATGGCTTGAAAAGCAGTGATGTCACCAAATGGTGATGAGAAGATGAGAAGAGAGATAGCTTCCTGAGAATGGCTATGAGTACCTCTGGCACAGGGGCATGGAGGAGAAATACTTTAGGGTTTAGGTCATTAGGGCTGGGGATCCAAGGGGATCCAAGGGACAAGGGCTGTTCTGTTGCACAGAGCTTTAAGACCATAACTGGAAAATATATACATATATATATATATATATATATATATATATATATATATATATATCCTCCCCCACCCCACCCCACCAGCTGGCTTTTCTGTAAAAAAGGAACCATGATTTCTCCAAAAGCTATTGTCTTAACCAGAGTCCCGTGGTATCTGGCCTAGAGAAACAATCTGGATTTTAGCCCTTAGGGGCCCTTTAATCCTGGGGGGTGAGGGTGGGGGGTGGTTAAAAACCACTGGACTGCTCCCCATTTTGCAGTGAGTTCTGAATGATTATAGGGTCCTGCATATGGGACTGCAAGACCTAATAAACTGAAATCCCCGCTGTACCAGATGCTGGGGGAGGGGGCTGGCCAGATGTCAGTAATTCTTCTTTGCCAAGCCTTATACCAAGGTGTTAACCAGAAGTAGAACAGCTTCTTTAGGGTTCACTTCCTTATTATCTCTCCTGCTCAGAAATGGTAAGAGAATGTTAGATGAGGAACACAGAGGAAGAGGAACAAGAAGTGGGGAAGGAGGGAGGGAATTTTTTCATGACAGGATAATGTGCCTTAGACGAATGTTGTCTGCATTTCAGTTCAGATTGTTGGATAGTTCAGAGTTTCTTCTTGGTTGATCCAGAGGAACAAGGATGGGCTAAAATTATCCAAACCTAAAATCATGGCCCCAGAAATTCCTCATACCAAGCCTTAGGATATGGCTTTTGGTAAACATCTCTCCTTCTTCAAATTGCTTTGCTATTTGTGAGGCCAGTATGGAGCTTCCTGTCGAAACAGGTGCCTTCTTTCTTGATGACCAATTAAAATTTCAGGGCAAAGCTTTTCTGGGAGGAACTGGATGTCCTATTGTATTGCTTAATGGCCTAATCCCAACCAAGGTGTGGGTCAATCTGTACAATGCCTTATTTTACTCTGATCTTAAGCATTAGTCCTCATAAAACCAAACAGCCTATCAGTCACTGAGTGGTCAGATCCAGGAGGAAGCTTTTCCTGCATCTACATGGATGGCCTTTTGAATAACTGAGCAGAAAAAGCATGGTAATGTGAAATATTCATAAATCACTGAGTCAGCTCTAGCCAATCTCTTGGAAATTTTGTTTGCTTTCTCTGGTCCCAGATGTCTCTCCAGGGTCTGGAGAGGGAAAGGCTAGTAGTAGTGTCAGAAAAGAGGGCAACTAACCAAAAAAACACCTAAGATATGAGGTTTATACTTTCACCACTTAGAGAAAGCCCACATCTCAGGAGAAAGACACCTCTCGCTAGAACTCTCTGGAGTAATCCCCCGAAATGGTACTGGAGGGAGCAGCTAGAATGTCTGAGAGCCTGGCTCCTTGAGCCATGGTCAAGCAGACCCTGCGAGGATTTCCTCTTCCTAAAATCATCCTTGGGATCTCTCTAGTGAGTCTTGAGGTCCTAGGCTGAAGCCCCAGATCAGCCCCACTCCCAGTCAGGACTTGCAGAACTCAGCTGAAGCCTGGCCCTTGGTATTCCAGATGCAGGCGTTCACGCTCTCTAGCTGGTTGCCCTCCCCAACCCAGTCTCAGCACAGCACTTACTGCCTCTGGGCCTATCTCACACTCAACGCAAGACGCGTTGGCTCTGTGAGCCGCTTCCACATCTGCCACCACATGAAGTCAGCAGAGCGCCACAGCCGCAGAAAAAAACGAGGGAAGTGCCATCGAGACACAAACCTCCTGTCCTCACTACATCAAGTGGCTCCAGCTTGAGAACCAGCGTCGCAGAGCTCATTATTTATGTGGCACAGACCTGCCCAATGGCTCACAAAACTCATCTCCTCTGTATCTTTGCTGTGAGCGAGCATTTTCTCTTGAGTCCAGGGACATTTATGGAGATATTCTTTGGCTTATGAAGTCGGTGACAGGGGACAGTGACGGGGAATGCCCAGCTGCTGAACCAGGATGAGTTGGTATGTGTAGAGCAGGGCCTGGGCAGGAGTTCTGCTCAGAGGCAAATGAACGCTAGCTTGCTGGAAGTTCCGTCTCTTTCCACAGACCAGTTTAAGAGAGAAGGGGCTGAATCGGGGCAAAGAGCTGAAGCTGCCTGCCCCATTCAGTCCTCACTGCCTTTTCAGGACTCAGCCGTGCCCAGCTCTGTTCTTCCTCGCAGGGCTGGTGGGTTCTTGGGTCAGGTCTCACCTTGTATACGATCTCTTCCAGCTAAAGATCTCCTCCAGGTTGGAAGAGGGAGAGACCTCCCGCTTTGGCAGGGTTCCCCAGCGACGCCGGCCCCCTAGGAACGAAACTCGGCGCCGGCTCAGCCCTTTCATCCTCTCTTCCATTCGGAAGAACTCAGTCAAGGCCCGGAAGTACTCCAAGATGACCTCGTGGCTCCAGGCTGGCAAGGGCTCCTGGCGCAGGAAGCCACAGTGGCCTCCATGGCGGCTGAGCAGGAGGAAGAAGTAGGGGTTGCTGTGAAAGAGTTCAGTTGGCAGAAAGTGGTTTGGGGGCCCACACACAGGATCATCGGCACTACAGATGCATAGCACAGGTACGGCTGCCTCGTCCACATCCCGGAGGGGGTCATTGTGGTCCCAGTAGGTGTCCCAGCTAATGGGGAAGCTCTTGGTGTGGCAGAAGAGGGTCTCTTCAAACTCTCGCAGGGAGCGGCTCCTGAACAGTTTTCCAGTGTCCACTGTGTCCTCCAGGGCTGTGGCGTACCTGGCAGAAAGAAGTTGAATGGAGAAGGAAGGAAAGAGAGGAAAGAACTGGAAAATAAATTGACAGCAGAAGTTACAGAGTGGCAGCCCACAGGCCAGATTCTGACCACAGGGGCTTTCTTTGGCCATATAATGTATTTAAAAACTTCCATGTCATTGCCATCATTTAAAATCAGGAGATTTCATATAAAATGCAGCTATCTGGCTTCTCGAGGGAAATGGGGAGATCTGGCGACATGGGCTGGCATGGCAACAATCGGGGTATTTCCTCCCTCCTTCCTGTGTTACAGTTTCTACCAGGACAGTCAATCATGGCATTACCTCCCCAGCCCTGGGGCAGCATTTGACTTTACAGCCGCTGAGTTATTGCAACAGCTCTCCTCCAGACCTCATCTTCTGACCCTCTGTAGGGAACCTGCTATGAACTGTCACCTCCTGAACCTCTCCTGGAAGAACTCAGTGGCTCAGACTATCCAAACCAGCAAGTGACATCCCCCAACATTAACATTTTACTTTAAGTTGTATTAGTTTGTTTGCTTTTTTTAAAAGATAATATGCTATCCAGCTGTTGACAAATGAGTGTGTCCTTGATCAGTGGGGCAGGTATTCCTAGAGAGGGCTGAGTGGCGGAGGAAGTGACTGGGAGTGTAATTAATTGGGTGAGGTCCCAAATGGGAGCCTGAGAGCAACTGCTCTGGGAAAGAGGGACATCTTTGTTGTTTCCACCTCCCTGGAGAGGGCCTGGCACCCTGACCAGGAGGCCAGGATGGGCAGCTCAGTCCTTTATTTGGGTTAATTCAGCCGTAGCCAGCTGAATTTGGATAGGTGTTTCCTGCAAACATTCAAAGAGGCTTGCCCCAAGTTGGCAATCCCAAAATTCCATGGGCAGGGCAGTTCCTAAAGGCCCAGGTTTCCTCTCCACTTCCCTTACCTTATCCTCCAGCTGGTGCCCAGGATCAGCACTGAGGGTGGTCATTTGGGGATGGAAACTGGCAGTTAAGCCATGTGAGAGTGCCCCTGGGCTGTTCCAGTGGCTCTGGGTTGCCATGGTAGCACATGGGCTGTTGCTGAGCTCAGGGTGGACCTTCTTAGAACAGAAGGCAAAATAGGGCAAGGAAAGAAAGAGAAATCACAATTGTCACCATGTATTGGTGCCAGGCCCCTTACTTTCGTTATCTTATTTCATGCTTATAACCACCTTGGGAAGTGGTTATTATAAACTCCATTTAACTGAAGAGGGAAGTGAGGCTCAAATGGGTTAGCTAATTTGCTGGAAATTCAGGATTTGAACCCAAGTGGGTCTGACCCCACATCCCAGGTCTTTCTGCCACACCACACTGCTGCCATCATGTCTTTGACCTCATTCTTCCATCTCCTAGGAAAACAACAGTGTAAGCAGAGGCCTGGTTATTTGCTGTGGGAATGTCACTCAGGCCTTCTCAGTGGAAAATTCTCCCCTGTCACCCTGGTGGTAGATTCTTTTCTTTTTGGAGATTAAAAAAAAATGTTTAAATACTCTTAAAATTTTTGCATTAAATATTGAATATATACCTTGGAATATGCAAAACATCTGTCAGGTCTAAAGAATTTTAATAAATCAAATACCATCAAATTTCTGCTTCCTGTCACCTCCAGGCTCAGAGGAAACATTCTGGACAGATAACCAGTCACAATTGCTTCCAGAGCCCTCTTTGCTGATTTGACAAGCTATGGACTAAGCGATGTACGTGTCAGGTGCTGCCTCTTGTGGCGGGTGGGGCAGATGCTCAGGTTGCTAAGACACGGTGGGGCTGAGGTGAGGCCAGGGGGCCCCAGGTCAGGAGTCCCTGCTCTAGCTAATGATGCTGAGTCCGTCTGTGGCTTTTAAACCTGTTTCCCTGATTCTGTCCAGACTAGAGGGTTTGGACGCTTCAGGAAGTGTGTGAGGAAAACATTGCCCAAATTGCTCTAAACCTGTTTGATTCAAAACCAGGCAGAGCCGTTTCTCAGCCCCAAACCTCTATTCCCCCATTGCTTGTCTGCAGCCTCCGTTACCCACCTGCTGAGGGCAATCTTCTGGTGGAGCAGAAAGCCCCGCTCGTAGGGCCAGGGCAGGCCGGCCTCAAACCACTCGCGGCAGCATAGCACCGGCGAGATGCAGGCTGCACCGGTCATGTAGCTGGAGGAGCCACACTCGCCCAGGTAGGACAGCAGCAGCGCCGAGCCTGAGCCCTCGCTCACCGCGAACAGCGGGGCTGCGGGGTGTCGGAAGCGGATGTAAGTGATGGCCTCTTTGAGATCAGACGGGTCCCCGAAAGGCTGCAGCCGGGGGCTGACCAGTGGGCAGCCGTGGTGGCCGCGACGGTGGAAGATGACCGGGTAGTAGCCGCGCTCCAGGGCCAGCAGGCAGAGGCCGAGCACGTTGCGGGTGAGGCGTCCCCAGGCATTGGGAATCACCAGCAGCACCGCCGGGAGGCCCCCGGCGTTGGTGACCCGGCGGCCCCGGGCGCAAGGTCCCACGACCCAGTCCAGGGCCACCAGCCCGTCGTCCGCCAACTGTAGGTACTCCCGGGCCAGATCGGACCCCGGCCCCACCGGCAGCACGAAATGGCAGAGGGTCTGCAGGTGGGGCCCGGAGAGCCAGCAGCGCGGGCCCGGCTCCAGCGCTGTCGAGCGTCGCAAGGCGCGCAGCAGGCACTGGGCCAGCGCCGACGGCTTACAGATGAGCCTGCACCCGCCGGGCAGAGGCTCACGCCTGTCGCTGAACTGGTCCGCGGAGCCTGCGCCGTCCACCTCCTCCTCGTGGTCTCGGCCCTGCGCCCCTGGCAGGGTCCTCGCTCCGACGGCGCGCCTCCCGGGGCGCCGCAGCAGCGCGGAGAGCAGGCCAAGCAGGGCGAGCGCGGCCAGGAGCAGGGCGAGGGCGGCGCCCCACGGCGGCATGGCGAGGCCGGAGAGCCCCCGGCGGGCGGCAGCGGCGGGGACGTCCCCTTGGCGAGCTCCCCGCTCTGGCCGCGGCTCCGCGGGGCCGCGGCGGCTGCCCAGGGCCCTCCCGCGGGGAGGGAGGGGGTACACTCCGGATTGGCCGCGGCCCCGCAGAGGCAGCCAGTTCGGTCCCGGCTCCCCTCACCCGCCCCCCACTCCCGCCCACGGCCCTTTGTACAGTGATTGCGACAAGCAGGAGCAAGAGGTGAAAGGAGCGGAGGCCACGGGGAGGGAGCGAGGACGCGCCGGCGAGGCGGAAGGGAGTGGGGAGGGCA
>NC_041227.1:94083170-94159725 GCF_002837175.3 Physeter macrocephalus | reverse complement strand
CTGCCCAGGGCACCCACGTCCCCCTCCTCTCTCCCCCGCATCCCCGCATCCCTAGCCGACCGCTCGGGCTGAGGGCCGGGCTATGCAGCTGCGGGCGCGCGTCCCTGCGGCGGCGGCGTCCCTGGGGCCCTCGCCCCGTGCGCCCCCGCGCCCGCTGCGGGCGCCTGCTCCCTCGGCCGAGCAGCGTCTTTGTACGCGGGGGTGTGGGAGGCGAGGCGCGAGTCCGCGCCGCGCCGCCGAGTGCCCGCGCCCTCTCCGGGCGGGTGGGGGCCTCTCCGCGCCGCCCGCCGCCTCGCGAGGACGCCCGCGGCCCGCGCCGCCCGCACCGTTCCGGGCGCGCCACCCCCGCCCGCCGGCGCCGCTAGCACATGCCCGAGCCGCAGCCCTGCGAGCAGGCAGCGCTGGCCCCCCGCCCCGCGGCTCCGGGCCCTGGCTCTGGCGCGGTCCCTCCTCCCGGGCCGGGCGCCGCGGCCCCGGCATGAGGAGCGGGCGATGATCCCCGCCAACGCCTCCTCCAGGAAGGGGCCCGAGGGCAAGTACCCGCTGCACTACCTCGTGTGGCACAACCGCCACCGCGAGCTGGAGAAAGAGGTCCGCGCCGGCCAGGTAAGAGCGCCGTCGGGGCGCCGCGAGGACCCCATGGCCGGGCACGCCCGCCCGGCTTGGGGAGGGGGCGCGGCGCGGGCTGTCCCGCCCCCCTGGCGAGTTTGCAGCGCTTCTTTGTTCGCAGCCGCCGCTTTTGTGCTGTTGACCCGGAGAGGGTGATGGGAGCGGCCCCCGCCCGCTTCCCTCCGGCCCGGACTGGCGGCCCACACGTGCTCCGGACCCTCCCAGATTGGGGTAGGGGACGCCGTGCCCCTCCTCTGCCGGGGCAGTGAGGGCTGCGGGGAGGGGCTGCCGGCTCCATCTGTGTTCCACGCGGTAGGAGAGTCCGCCCCACTCAGCTCGGCAGCAACACCTCCCGCGTGAGTGTGCGGAGGTGGGCAAGGCCTGCGTAGGGAGGGGGTCACGGGTCAAGGATCAAAGAGGCTGTGACACTCCCAGACATTCCAGCCCCACCCAGTGCCCTCTCCCCTCACGATGAGCGCTTATCTGTTTGCTCAGACTGGGCAGAGCCCCTGGATCCCTCAGACCCAGCTCAGGAATGGGGAGTAAAGAGAGAGACCCTCTTGGGTTTAGCCCTGAAGGGCCTTGTCCAGGTGCTGAAAGGCGCTCTCCTGCCCTCTGGTGCTGGGGCCTGGCTTCTAGGCGCTGAGGAAGCGAGGGGCCCTTTGGCCCCTGGCAGGATTTGAGGGTTTGCACACAGAGCAGGCTACCAGGTTCCTCTAGTCAGTGAGAATGGGTGGGTCAGCCAGCTTTGGCAGGGCGGTGGCCTCCAAGAAGATAAGGTAAGGGATGGAGTCTCCTGGCCGTTCTTTAGGACCAGGGCAGGCAGGCAGGCAGGCACAGGTCACAGGTAGTTCTCAACTCTGCCGTTGGCCTTCAGGCACAGGTAGGCCCTCGTGGCATGGACGACTAACCCTCCAGGGTGGGGAAGCAGGAGCGAGAGCTGGGCCCAGCCTGCCCTGGTTTGTCTCCAGTTGAGGCCTGCAGACTTGGCCTAGATCTGAGATCCTGGGGCCATGGGCTGGGAGTGGTTTGCTAAGGCGTTGCTCCTTTGGGAATATGCCTTTTGAGGGCCACTTCCTGAGTCACAGGAAGTTCAGTTTGAGGAGCTGTCTGCTTCCCAAGGGAAGAGTGAGGTGGAGAGCAGGACCCCCCCAGATGAGCAAAGTGAGGGTCAGAGTGTGGTGTCTCTGAATTCCACTACTGAGACACAGAGCAGGCTACCAGGTTCCTCTAGTCAGTGAGAATGGGTGGGTCAGCCAGCTTTGGCAGGGCGGTGGCCTCCAAGAAGATAAGGTAAGGGATGGAGTCTCCTGGCCGTTCTTTAGGACCAGGGCAGGCAGGCAGGCAGGCACAGGTCACAGGTAGTTCTCAACTCTGCCGTTGGCCTTCAGGCACAGGTAGGCCCTCGTGGCATGGACGACTAACCCTCCAGGGTGGGGAAGCAGGAGCGAGAGCTGGGCCCAGCCTGCCCTGGTTTGTCTCCAGTTGAGGCCTGCAGACTTGGCCTAGATCTGAGATCCTGGGGCCATGGGCTGGGAGTGGTTTGCTAAGGCGTTGCTCCTTTGGGAATATGCCTTTTGAGGGCCACTTCCTGAGTCACAGGAAGTTCAGTTTGAGGAGCTGTCTGCTTCCCAAGGGAAGAGTGAGGTGGAGAGGACATCCCCAGATGGTGAGCAAAGTGAGGGTCAGAGTGTGTCTCTGAATTCCACCACTGAGCCCTCAGACCAGTGCAGCACCCAGCTCTGCATAGCAGTCCCAGGAAGTGTTGGGGTGACCTGAGCTTCTATCTCTGGTCGGGGTGTCCACTTCCATTCTACCTCTGCTTCCACAAGGATGCTCCAGGTTGCTCCTCAGATCACATCTCTGTTTATCCATCATAAAGGAAGTGGTTTGCAGCCACTGGTAAAGGAAGCGAGGTCAGAGTGGTGGATCCTGCGGGACAAAGATGAACAAACCAGGCACAGCCCATGCCCTCCAGGAAACCCCGTTCTGGTGAAGCAAGTGTGAACAGGGAAGTACAGTGTGATGTTCAGGGTGCTAAAACAGTCCAGCCTCTTCTGGCTCTTCTCTGCTTTCCTCCCCTTGAGGGCAAGAGAAGACAATCCTCTGATAGAGGTTACAGCTGGAGGGATTTAAGTATGATCTGAGAGGAACTTCCCAATGGGATGGTTGATGGTTGGTCGAAGAATTGTTAGGCAGAAGGCTAGTGGCTGAATGTCCAGAATACCTCAGTCACACTCCCTTGCCCAAGGGGTGGGTGGTCCTTTTCTTGCAGAGATTGGAGAGAGGCAGAATGCCTTAGAAGAAAAGGCTTTTTCACCCAGGCCTCTCTGATTGACAGTCCTCAGGTCAGCAGTCATCTTCCTGGGGTGAGGCTGGATGGGGAGCACTGGAACCCGCTGCAGGTAGGGGTGGTTTGGACCACTGAGTGTGTTCCTCTTTGCTCCCCTCAGGCTGCCACAGAAACCAGGGACCAGGTTCACCCCATCCCCACCCACTCATCCCCTCACCCTGGTGAGTTTTTGTCTTCCTGAAACGGATACTGCCTGCCCTGATCCAGGCCAGGGGGAATATAGGGCATTGGTTGAGATTAAACCCTTCTTCAACCATAAAGGAGTCAGGGGTGCCAAGAAGGGGAATGCCAGTCAGTCTGGGTGGGAGAGCCCCCTGGCTGTATTTTGACTCCAGGACTGACCCAGAGTGATGCTTGCATCCAGATGTGCACTGCTCAGTCCCCAGGGCCTCAGACTCCCAGGGAGAACTGAGGATGCCCACCCCAGCCATTTCCTACAGGTGATGGGTCTGGGGGCAGCCACTTAACATCATAATGAAACCCCATAGACCCCAGGCATCTCACCTGGGGGTCCCTGATCTCTGCTCCTTCTGGCACCCACTGTCACAGAAAACAGCTGGGTTTCCCTGGTCTTCACTTGTCATAGCTGCCTCTGCGTCACTCCAAGAAAGCCCCGCAGAAGCCCTCCTGTGGGCAGGCTTGGCAATGCTGGCCAAGGAGGAGGGGGATGGCACGGCAGGCTTCTGAGCAGGTTCATGGGGTCTGGAAGCAGGGAGTGGCGGGGAGATGGGAGGTGCTCAGTGGGTGTTTTTTGGTGAAGGGAAGGGTCCATGATCACCCCTAGCCAATACCCAGCAATACAATGGTTGTTGGGTGCCCTGCTTCCTGCCACACACCTGCTCTGCCAGGTTGGGAGGGGGCAGCGGGTTGTAGGGTAGTGGATTTGCCAGTTCCCCCTTGGCTGGCACGAGGCCTGAGGTCCAGACAGCTGGGCACGGCCTTGGTTCTGGAGTCACGCGTCCCTGGTTCCCTGGGGGTGGGAGGTGGAGGTTAGACTGAATAGCTCCCTGTGGGAGGGCCAAGGAGAGCAGGATTCTTCCCAGGCAACAGGCACTCTGGAGGGGGCTGGACTGTGGTCCTAGAGAAACATTTTCTTTCTTCCGGCGGCTGCCTCCACCATGGTCCTCCTTCCTGCTTTCCCCGGTTCATCCTTCTGACCTAGAGGCAGGTGAGATGGGATCGTGGGGCCCCTGTATACTCAGACAGAGGCTGCCTCACCCAAAGTACCTGTTGTGTCTAGGAGCACCTGTGATCCCTTCTCCTCGCAAAGTAGGCAGTCCTAGGTATGGGCTGTCACCACAGCTGATGAGTTGGGAAGCTCAGGAGAGGGAGCCACAAACCCTAGAAACCAAATATCAGTGTGTCTGGGATGAGGGGGAGGGGCTGTGTGGGGCAGGATGGAGGGGGGTGGGTGGAGGGCGTGGGCGGAGGGGTGGGTGCAGGGGGTGGGCGGAGGGCATGGGCGGAGGGGGTGGGTGGAGGGCATGGGCGGAGGGGGTGGGTGGAGGGGGAGTCAGCTGGTGCCACCCCCACTGGCCCAACTCCGCTTGGGGAAGCATCTTGCCTCCCTCCCCGGCCTGCCTGGTGGGAGAGCAGAGGAGCAGTGGCCATACCAGACTCTGGCTGTTTTCCCTGGGGCTGGGGGATGGAGCGGGGCAAGGAAAGGAGACGCAGGCTGAGCAGGCAAGGGACCCCAGGCTCTGGGCCCCTCACCTTACTTCTCCAGCACCTGTGTTTAGTCTATACATTTGGTATGTTCTTATAAGATTTCACCTAACAAAAGGATTCTGCTAATGTTAAACAACTTTGAAAAATACTCTGCTAGCGCATGTGGGTTCAAGGAGTGTGCGTGTGCAAACGTGCTGGCAAATACGTGTGTTACATGAGTAGAGGCCTGCAGGCCAGAGGGCAGCTGGGCATACATGTGCTTGTACACTTAGGGGTGCACGTGTACAGTGAGTGTGGATGCAGGAGTAAGAGTGTGTGTCCTTATGGTACCTGTACGAGAGTGTGTGTGTGTGTGTGTGTGTGTGTGTGTGTGTGTGTGTGTGTAGGCAGGTGCCTGAGTGGAAGCAGGGAGACTCTGCCCAGGGAGCCCCAGCTCCTAAGCTCGAAAGACCCCTGCTTTCGGCTCCAGCTGAGGCCAGCTGGGGTGCAGAGTTTCTGTTCTCTTGGTGGGGAGGGCTGGCTATTGGGTTTCATGGGAAACCTTTTCATTCCAGCAATTAAATAGCAGCAGGCCTTTACCGAGGAAATTAATGAATTCTCTCACCTGGGCCCCCAGCAAGGTGCCTCTTTCACTGCAGGCCCAGCTTTGGACGGGTGAGGGGGAACTTCTTTGGGGCTCAGCTGACAGTATGCAGGGCTGATTTTGGCCCTGGAAGACAGCGGTGCCTTGGGGACCCTGGGGAGGGCTGTCAGGAGAGCTCCTGTGGAGTGGGGGTAGGGAGGGCACCCCTGCCCAGCAGGCAGTGCCAGCCTCTCTGTGGAACCTGGAGCTGGGGCACCTGAGGGGGAAGGAGGCAGGCGGCATCTGGAGCCCCGGGACCGGGCCCTGCTGGCTCCCTGGGGCCTTGTTAGCAGTAGCAGCATCTGGGGCGGGGCCAGTGGGAGGCATGGGTGGCTGGGCTGCGGCGCCACGGGAAGGCCTCCTCCTGACACCCCCCATGACCCAGCCAGCTCAGGGTCTATGGATTGTGCATCACTCCCACCCCAGGACTCAGGGCCCCACCCAGGTCGGACCCTTAGGGGCCCAGCTCAGCCCATAAGAGGCTCCCCTCCCCTCTGGGGAGCTCATGTAGAGCAGCAGCAGGGGGTGCCGCTCACAGGGGCCAGGCACAGCTTTGGGTTTTTTTTGAGGCTCCCAGTATATTTAAAAATGAAGAAATGCCAACACAGGGTTATAAAAATTATATAAATAATCTGAATTATTTTAAATGTTTTATTTTTGACAAAGGAGTTCCCACTCCTGTTTAAAATATTTAACTGTTGCTAGAAGGTAGCAGTCCTCACTACTTTCCCATTCCTCTCAGAGGCAACCACTTTGAACTCTTTAGGCTGTTCTGGTATTTGCCTCCATAATTATAAGCAATATACCTCTACAAGTATTTACTGGTTAATCAATTTTACACTTTACTGCCTTGCCTTCCTTCTCCATGTCCCTTAAAAAGTCATCTATGCATTTGTTTAATAAATATTTATTAAGCACCAGTTATGTGCCAGATGCTGTCCAGAGACTGGGGATGTAGCACTGAACAAGACAGACGGTCCCTTTGTGGGGCTTACAGTCTAGGAGAGGGAGACAATGAAAAAATAAAAAAGCAGTTTAATGTTGGGAGAGAACTAGAGCAGGATAAGGGACAATAGATAGATAAATAGCAACTGACATTTGAGACGGGTTGTCAGGACCAGCCTTTCTAAGGAGGTGACATTTGAGCGGTGGCCTGAATGAAGTGAGAGAAACAGCTTTGTGGCTGCTAGTACCCAGGAGAAGATGGTTCCGGAGAAGGCTGATATGCGGGAGTGGAGCTTGGAGAGATGGGAGAGCACGTGAGTTCAAAAAGACGTCCAGGATTCTTTTCTCAACTGGATGGGAAGCCCTGGAGAGATTTTGACCTAAGGGGTGTCAGGACCTGAGGAATATTTCACAGAATGACAGCACCTATGATGGGCCCTGTGAAGAACAGACCTAAGGAACCAAGAGAAGAGTGGGCGGAATTAGGTGACAGATGGGGTGGCCACGACCAGGAGGGTAGCCTGAAGGTGGTGAAAACTAAGATGACTTTGGATCTATTTTGAAGGTAGAGCCTGTAAGGTCAAATTTTACTGATGGATTAGATATGGAAGGTGAGAGAAAAAGAAAAGATAAAAACAGTCCTAATGTTTCTTACCGGGAAAGGGAATGAACTGCGGTGCTGTTTACTGTGATGGGAGAACTGGGGCAGGTGAAGCTGTCCAGGTATGGCTGGCATAAAGAAAGCAAGGGAAAGAAGTCACAGGTCAGAACGTCCCATTTTGTTTCATGAATTCAATTTCCTTTTCATATTTTTCTCAGGGTGTAAATTACTGTCCCCCCCCCCACCAAATTTTTTTTTCTTCTGTTTCCTGCATTGACAGTTGTTTCCTCTGGGTTTTTAGCATCTGTTTGCATGTTTTGGTATCTTTCATGTTGGCAGCTTTCCTCAAGTGTCCAGTCACCCTCGGCTCTTGGGGCATATTTAAGGATGGGGGTGTGGAGCTTATTAACGAATGGGTGCTGCTCTAAGATGATTGGCCTGCTTATTGTTAGGATCCCCACATTTCTGTACCCAGAGGTCTGTGGTGCCTCTAGTTTCTGCAAGAAAGAATTCTCCAGTCTCCTGCTAGGGGTAGGATGGGGCAGTGTTATGTGCAGTCTGGCTGCCAGTGGTTCAGGACTTGAGGCAGGGAAGGGACTGGGCTTTCCTGTTCACCAGTTTTCAGTCCCATGACCTCATCCTCAGACCAATGTCCGAGTTCAGTGCATCTGAAGCTCAATTTCTATAAAGAATAACCCCCCCGGGCTTCCCTGGTGGCGCAGTGGTTGAGAGTCCGCCTGCCAATGCAGGGGACGCGGGTTTGTGCCCCGGTCCGGGAAGATCCCACGTGCCGCGGAGCAGCTGGGCCCGTGAGCCATGGCCGCTGAGCCTGCACGTCCAGAGCCCGTGCTCCGCGATGGGAGAGGCCACAACAGTGAGAGGCCCACGTACCACAAAAAAAAAAAAAAAGAATAAACCCCTGGCATCCTGTGGAGAGGAAGGGGGGCATCTCCCAGCTTTACAAGATTGGTGAGGGGGTTCTGAATTTTAACCATACCCCCCTGTATTCAGTCCTGAGCCTTTCTCCCACCCATGCTGTTCCCACTGCCTGCATGTTCTGCACCTGTCAAGGGTGCTAAGGGGGGAATCTAGCTTGCTAATCACTGTGGTTTCCCTCTGTGAATGCTTGGGTTCTAGTACCTTCTGTTCCCTAAGTCAATTGTGATGCCCCAGCCACTTTCTTGTGGGTTTTAAAATATTTTATTGGCATTCTTATACTTACTCACACATTTACTTTTCTTTATTTTTTTAATGTGGTTGTGCCGGGTCTTAGTTGCGGCAGGTGGCGGGTTCCTTAGTTGCAGGAGGCAGGCTCCCTAGTTGCAACATGTGAACTCTTAGTTGCGGCATGCATGTGGGATCTAGCTCCCTGACCAGGGATCGAAGCTGGGCCCCCTGCATTGGGAGCGCAGAGTCTTAACCACTGCACTATGGGGGAAGCCCATCACACATTTACCTTTTGAGGCAATCTTCATTCCTTTGTATAGATCTAAGTTTCCATCTGGTATCATTTTCCTTCCACTTGAATAACTTCATTTAACATTTCTTGCATGTCTTCTGGTGATAAATTTTCTTAGCTCTTGTTGTCCATAAAAGTCTTCATTCCTCCATTTCACTTTTGAAGTATATTTTTCACAGGATATAGAATTCTAGGTTGACAGTTTTTTCCCAGCACTTCAAAGATTTCATTCTGTTGTCTTCTAGCTTGCATGGTTACTGATGAAAAGTATGTAGTATTTCCTATATTTGTCCTTACATACATAGCGTGTCTCAATTCTCAAAATGCTTTCCACAACATTGTAAATCAACTATACTCCAATAAAATTTTTTTAATGCTTTTAATATTTTCTTTTTATCATTAGTTTTCAGCATTTGATTACGATGGGCCTTGGCGTAGGTTTTTTGGTGTTTTTCTTCCTTAGGATTCATTGAGTTCCTTGGTTCTGTGGATTTATCATTGTATTAGTTTCCACAACAAATTACCACAGACTGGGTGGGTTAAAACAACAAAAATTTATTTTCTCATCATTTTAGAAGTCCAGATTCAAGGTATCAGCTCCACTCCTTCCAAAGTCTCTAGGGGAGAATCCTTCCTTGTCTCTTCAAGCTGCTGGCAGCTCCAAGCATTCCTTGGCTTGTGGTTGTGTAACTTCAGTCTCTGCCTGCATCTTCACATGGAACTTCTTTGTGTGTGTGTTTCATAAACTGGATTTAGGGCCTACCTGGATAATTCAGGCTGATCTCATTTTAAGATCCTTAACTTAATTATATCTGCAAAGACCCTTTTTCCAAGTAAGGTCACATCCACAGGTTCTAGCAGTTAGGATGTAGACATATATTTTGTGGGGGCGCCACCATTCACCTTACTACCGTAGTTTTTTTTAAAATCAAATTTGGAAACTTTTTGGCTATTTCTTTAAATTTGTCTTATTCCTCCACTTCCTTATCCTATCTTGTGGGACTCCAATTATACATATGTTAGAATGCCTTATAGTGTCTCACAGATTGTTGAGGCTGTTTGAATGTTTTTCGATACTTTTTTCTCCTCTGTTCTTCAGTTTGTACAGTTCTGTTGCTGTATCTTTAAATTCACTGATTTTCTTTTTATTCTGTAGTGTCTAGTCTACTGTTAATTCTATCCAGTGAAAATTTCATTTCAGATATTGTACTTTCTATCTCCCATTTCTTTCCCTGTGAATGTTGTGTTTTTCTTTAAATTTTTGAGCATATTGAGCCATTCATCTTTATTGTTTCTATTAAATGATTTTTCTCCTGATTATGGGTTTTATATTTTCCTACTTCTATGCTTGTCTAGTCATTTTTAACTGGATGTTGGACATTGTAAATGTTGTGATGTTAAGCATCGGGATATTGTCGTCTTCCTTTAGACAGTGTTAGACTTTGTTCTGGCAGCCTAAGTTAAGTTACTTGCAAATCAGTTTGATCCTTTTGAGCTTATTTTTCATCTTTATTAGATTAGGTCTGGGTGAGCCTTTTCTCTTGGGATAGGATTCCTACTCCTAAGGTATAACCCTTCTTGAGTCTCTTGAATACCCTGGGTAATCAACAAGGACTCTCTACTCTAGCAGGTTGGAGCTTGAATGTCTCCCTGCCATGGGTGAGCTCTGAGAATTTATCAGCCTATTGTTCCTTTTCTGCCTGGTTTTGTTGAGTTTCACTCTACACATGTGAAGTTTAGTATTCAGCAAAGACTCAAAGGGACCATATGCAGATTTCTGGAGCTTTTTTTTTTTTTTTTTTTTTACATAGCTCACTTCTTCCTGGAACTCTGCCCTGCAACTTCTAGCTACCTCAGCCTCCCTGAACTCCTATCTCTCTCCTTAACTCTTCAGCAAGACTACTATGCTCTGCTGGGGATTCCCCTACCTGAATTGCTGTCTGGAATATTCCTCCAAGTAGAATCTTAGGCAATCATAGAGCCCACCTTGTTTGTTTCTCTTACTTCAGGGATCACAGTCCTGGACTAATTGTTGCCTAATGTCTGAAAACAATTATTTCATATATTTCGAAGCAATAGTTTTCTCTGTTTGGTGGGAGGGTAATTTCAGTTATCATATTGGAGTAGAAGCCTTTTCCTGGCATTTTAATCAAGTTTTGGGGAGGAGAAAAGGAGTTACATACATGTGGTCAGTTCACATATTTAAGCAGAAGTCCTAGTCTCCTGAAATATATCTAAATATTTATGTTTAACAAACATACGCTTTTATCACACAACAAAAATCTCATGTAATATAATCGTGCTATTCACAAAGCAATAATAGTATTTATAAAAAATGTTAATACATAGTGTCCCAGAGGCACAGGACATGGGTTTGAAGTTGTACCATGAACATATTCTTTCATTCTTATCAATGTATTACTGCAACTGTTTGCTAAACCTCTCAGGGATAATGTCAATAATCTAAATTGGTGGCCCTTCCTGAAGGTGTGGTCTTGGACCCCTAGGATAGGTCCTGTCTCAGGTGCCCTCCCTGGCCAAGAGTCTTTCTAGACCACACTTCGGCCCCAGGCTTACTCTTCACAGGCAGACCACTGGGCCTTGGAAGAGTGAACCCAGTCAGGGCACCTAGGTGGACAGGAAAGGAAGTCCTTCCCTTTCTCAGAGTTACTTCCTGCCCTCTCCTGCAAGCCCCTTTCCCCTCACCTGACCCCAGCTCATTGTGTCTGTTTTTTCCATTGCCTTCTGAGATGGGCAAGACAGGACAGCTAGGTGGTTGCTGCCGGCCTAGAGGCCGTTAGGCTTGGATGGGCTACCTCAGAAGTGACCGGGGCGACCTCTTCACCTCTTCCAGGTGGACATCGAGCAGCTGGATCCCCGTGGGCGGACTCCCCTGCACTTGGCCACCACCCTGGGGCACCTTGAGTGTGCCCGCGTGCTCCTGGCACACGGCGCGGATGTGGGCAGGGAGAATCGCAGCGGCTGGACAGGTGGGCACCTCTACTCACCCCTACCCCACAGCCTGGGTCTCCCGGCATCATATCCTCACCTCTGATTGGCTGAAGGGAGCCCTAGGCAGGGTCCTGCCCTGTGACATTGCCTCTTGCCCACACCCCGCCCCCAGTGCTTCAGGAAGCTGTGAGTACCCGGGACCTGGAGCTGGTGCAGCTGGTGCTGCGGTACCGGGACTACCAGCGGGTGGTGAAGCGGTTGGCAGGCATCCCTGTGCTCCTGGAGAAGCTGCGCAAGGTGAGGGCCAGCCTCTCAGCCTCCCCACCACAGTCTTTGAACACTACCTCTAGCGCAAGCTTAGCCACCCTCCTCTTCATCCTCCAGGCCCAGGACTTCTACGTGGAGATGAAATGGGAGTTCACTAGCTGGGGTAAGAGGGGCTGACGGGGGCCTCTCTGGGCTCTCTCCCACCTCAGGGCTTCTGCACTTGCTGCTTCCCTGCCTAGAGCACTCTTCCCATCGCTCTCCCATGGCTCCTTCTCACCTCTTAGCTCTCAGCTCATTGCTACTTCTTCCTGAGGCCTTTCCACAATGCCTTGATTGATTCCACTATTATTTCCTTCACTCTGTAATGACTGGCTCATTTGTTTGTTACCTGTCACCCCTTACTAGAAGGTCAGCTCCAAGAGGGCAGGGGTCCCATCCTGTTCAATGTTGTATCCCCAGTGCCTGGCACACAGTAGGTGTTTAATAAATATTTGTTGGAAGACTAGATGAAAGGTTGAGTGAGTGAATTAAATGGTGGATACTAGGGACTTGGTGGTGGCTGAGTCATGCCTGTCCCCAGCCTCAGGTTGTTCATTTCTGAGTGACTGTGGTCTGCATTTGTGGGGGGAACTGGGGCAGGGGCTGCTCTCCCACCGGTTCCCTTACCCTTTCCCAGCCACACTCCTGACCCTGAGCCCCATGCTCTGAGGTGGCCGAGGGTGGTGGGCCAGACAAACTGAAGCCACCTCTGACCTTCTCTTCAACCTAGTGCCCCTGGTGTCCAAGATCTGCCCCAGTGACACCTACAAAGTGTGGAAGAGTGGGCAGAACCTTCGGGTAGACACCACACTTCTGGGCTTTGACCACATGACGTGGCAGCGAGGGAACCGCAGCTTTGTCTTCAGGGGCCAAGGTCAGGCAGGCGGGAGATGGGGCAGGGTGGGGAGGCTGGGGACAGCCCCCTGAGACCCCTGACCCCCTATGCTATTCTGCGGCTGGCAGACACGAGCGCCGTGGTCATGGAGATTGACCACGACCGCCGGGTGGTGTACACAGAGACCCTGGCTCTGGCCGGGCAGGACCGTGAGCTACTGCTGGCTGCTGCCCAGCCCACCGAGGAGCAGGTGCTGAGCCGGCTCACCGCACCCGTCGTCACCACGCAGCTCGACACCAAGAACATCTCCTTTGAGAGGTAAGTGGGCATGGCCTCGGAAGCCTGGAGCCAGCCTGGTGGATGCACCCTCACCGAGACCACTCTGCTGCCCTAGGAACAAGACCGGCATCCTGGGCTGGCGCAGCGAGAAGACCGAGATGGTGAATGGGTATGAAGCCAAGGTGAGGTCATAGCTCCCGGGTGCCAGCCCCACCACACTCTTGCCTACAGCGAGCTGGGCAGGGGTTTCCTGACCATGCTTTCTCGGCCTTGGAGGTGCAGAGGCAGTGCAGCGTGGAGGCAAGGTCATGAGACTAAGAGGCAACTGATGAGAATGGCCGGCATTTATTGAGCACCGAATATTATGTTCATGCTCAAGGCTCTGTTCTGACATTTTAAATGTATGTACTTGTATGTATGTATGTGTGTCTATGTACACATGCACACACGTCTATGTATATATGTGTGTATGTCTCACACACACACACACTCATTTAATCCTCACGACAACCCTTTCGGGTAGATGCTATTATAATTCCCATTTTACAGATGTTTATCGAGCCCTTTCCACAGTTTCCCATTTAATCTTCACAACAACTCTATGAAGTAGGGTACTGGCCCATTTTATGATGAGGAAGCAGGGGCTTGGAGTGACTAAGTGGCCAGTACAAGGTTGCCCAGAGCCAAGCTTCAGACCCAGCTGGCTGACTCCAAAGCCAGGCCTTTACCCCTAAGAAGACTGTTGTGGGGGACCCCCAGCAGTCACTCTGGGACCCCCATATCACCCATGTGGGGCCATGTGGTGAAGGGTCTAACCAATGCAAGATTCTGTGTCATTGCTGTTTCCTCCTGGAAGCCTTCCCTGGTTCGTAGGCTGGATTATGGCCTCTGTTTTTTTGTTCCCACAGTCCTGTGCTCTCCCCATTAGAGCATGTATCACACTATGTTATTACTGTCCATTGTTTTCTTGATTGTGAGCCTCAAGAGGGCAAGGATAGTGTCTGGCCATGCTTGTTCACCACTGTATCCCTGACGGCTGCCTCAGTGCCTGGCTTATAAAGGCTCCTCACAAAATGTTTGTTGAATGAATAAGAGAACTGAATGAATAAGTTAATATAATTACCTGCCCAAAGGCCTGGAGATTGGAACTGACAGCACCCCCCTCCCCTGACCGTTCCTTGTAGGAAGTGTTCATAATGCCCTTAGGGGCAGGGTAGGGGTACCAAAGCTGTCTGTGAGTCCTTTCCTCATCTGTCCCCAGGTATATGGGGCATCCAATGTGGAGCTCATCACCCGGACACGGACAGAGCATCTTTCAGAACAGCACAAGGGCAAGGTCAAAGGTAATGAGGCAGAGGTGGATGGGGGAGGGGGGGAGGAACCAGCCCCACTCAAGCACCTCCATCAGTATTTCCTCTGACATCCTAGCAAGAGCCAGGATAGTTTATTCAGGCAAATAGGTTTCAATTCAAGTGCCAAATCCTAGTGATTGGTAGTGGTTGCCTAGAGTGCTGTTAAGATTCTAAGGCAACATTTGGGCTCAATGGGAAGGAATGCTACAATTGATTACTAATATCTGCATTGGATTTGGGGGCAGGGGGGAATGTCATGTACGCTGTTTGTTGGCCATTCTAGTCTAGTGGGACATACCCTAGGCAGAAGGACAGGGGCCCTGCCACTGATTCTCTGTGCCCACTGATACTACAACTGACTCTCTGGGCACCAGTTAGTCTGTCTAAAGTGGATAGACATAATTCCCACCTCTCATGAGAACAAAAGGAAGTTAACATGGAAGCACCTGAAGGAAAACACATACACATGCATACCCCAAAACACTTTTGGAAGTTTCTCCTGAGCCCCAGGCCTACTTTTATTCCAGCTGTGCTTATGGTGGTCCTGCCCCTGCCCCTTGGAGTCCTCAATCACCTTCAGGTGAAGGTGCCTGGGTGTGTGGTGTGGGTGAGCAATCCTCCCTCCCCCCAGGGACCAGCCTCCTCCCTGGGTCTTGGGTGCTGTCACTTCTGAGGACTGCAGTGTCCTCTGAAATGCCATATTTCTTTCAGGCTGTAAGACACCTCTGCAGTCCTTCCTGGGAATTGCTGAGCAGCATGGGGGCCCCCAAAATGGGGTGAGTGTGTGCAAGGGGTGCCCCTCTGTGGAAGGGTGTGGATGGGGATCAGGAGGAGGTCTGGGAGGCACCCTGTGGGGACTTCCTTTCTTTCCACAATTCCCAAGGCCCTGTCATCTCCACAGTGGCGGGGGGACAGATCCGGGGCTTGTAATACCAAGTGGCTGGCCTGGTCTCAGGGACTGAGAAGGGCTCATAAGCCCCTCCCTGTGTGGTACAGACCCTGATCACTCAGACTCTGAGCCAAGCCAACCCCACTGCCATCACCGCAGAAGAGTACTTCAATCCCAACTTTGAGCTTGGCAACCGTGACATGGGCCGACCCATGGAACTGACCACCAAGACACAGAAGTGAGGCCCCATGGTGGTGCTGGGGAAGGGTGGGCAGGGCTGGGAGGCCATGGTTTCTACAATGTCCCTCTCCCCTTGGGATCTGGGGCGCAGGTTCAAGGCCAAGCTGTGGCTGTGTGAGGAGCATCCCCTGTCCCTGTGTGAGCAGGTGGCCCCCATCATTGACCTCATGGCCGTCAGCAATGCACTTTTCGCCAAGCTCCGGGATTTCATTACCCTGCGCCTGCCTCCGGGATTCCCTGTCAAGATTGGTGAGGCTCCACCCCCATTTCCCTTGAGCAGCTATTGGGAGGATGGGGCTTAGAGGAGGTAAAGAGTGGGTACTAAGGTGTGAGGGAGTGGGTGGTGGCGCCTGATAGTTTCTGCATCCTCAGAAATCCCGATTTTCCACATCCTCAACGCCCGCATCACCTTCGGGAACCTCAATGGCTGCGATGAGCCGGTGCCGTTGGTGCGAGGCAGCCCCAGCAGCGAGACCCCTTCCCCAGGCAGTGACTCCTCCAGTGTCAGCAGCTCCAGTTCCACGAGTGAGACCCTGTCCCGCCCTGAGCCCGCCCTCACTTCCCCTCCCCACCGAGCACTTCCCCGGGAGTGGCCGGGAGGGGAGGTCTGGTCCACTCTGACCCACAGCCCGGCGCCCCCAGCCTCGTGCCGCGGCTGCGAGATCTCCCCCGCGTTGTTCGAGGCCCCACGCGGCTACAGCGTGCTGGGCGGCCAGCGAGAGGCCGCCACCCGCGACGACGATGACGACCTGCTGCAGTTCGCCATCCAGCAGAGCCTGCTTGAGGCGGGCAGTGAGTATGACCAGGTGCGTCCCCGCGGCCGCACGGGGCCACTGGACTGCGGTGCCGCCACAGCTAACTGGCTCACCCCCGCCTCCACCCAGGTCACCATCTGGGAGGCACTAACCAACAGCAAACCGGGCACTCACCCCATGTCCTACGAGGGTCGCCGACAGGACAGGTCAGTGCCCGCCCGTCCTGAGAGGGTTTGGAGACGCCTATTCCCCCACCTCCCATACACGTGCACAGAGAACACCAGGGCCCTGTCACGGTGCGTATGGACACTGCCGCATGAGCACCCCTCTTGGCCCAGAGGAACCGTGGTACCGTCATCAGGGACCCTACTGGTTTCAAGATGGCGTCTTCCACCACCACCCGTTCCTGACTCAGGGGTGGGTGAGCAGTACTCCAAACGCGGCCTTAGAGCCTTCACAGACCCTCGCCAGACAGAATGTCAGGGCTGGGGTTCTAGAAGACTGGGAGGATGGGCTGCGTAGGAGCTGGGATCAGCTCCTACCGGGTGGGAGGGAGCCAGGGAGGTGACGCGGGACTCATCGCCTCCACTGGAGGGTGTTGAGGCCTGCCTTGTCCCGGGGCCTCCACACCGTCTTCCGCCCTGCATACGGGCAGATGCGCCCGGAGCCCTCGACGTATCTTACCTGCCTCCAGGAGCGCTCCGCCCACGCCGCAGCGCCAGTCCACAACCCCCGCGGGCCTGGCGTCGGTCCCCAGCCCTCGGCCCAGCCCGCGCCCAGGCCAAGGCGGCCACGTGTTCCGGAGCTACGATGAGCAGCTGCGACTGGCCATGGAGCTGTCTGCGCAGGAGCAGGAGGAGCGGCGGCGGCGCGCGCGCCAGGAGGAGGAGGAGCTGGAGCGCATCCTGCGGCTCTCTCTGACTGAGCAGTAGCGCCCACTGCCGGGCCCCTTGGCCACGCCCCGCCGGGCCTGCCCCGGAGCGAGAGTCGCCCCTCCTGCGCGCTCTCCGAGCTGAGTCTGGAGACCTGAACCGCCGCCTCGGGGGCGTAGCGGCGCACCCGGCACCAGATGGGGAGGGGTTCGGCCCGGCCGTGGGGTACCTTCCTGGAGGCAGCTGGCACGGCCCGGCTCCCCTGCTTTGCTGTATCCTGACCCCACCCCACTCCCCTGGGCTCTGACCGGTCCAAGGGCGGAGCCAGGCCGTTTGAAGGGGAGACGGTCCTTAGAGGAGCACTGTCTCCATCCCTTGCTCCTTCTGGCCGGTCCTCCTTTCTGCTCACTGACCCCACTCCAGGACACTGCCCGTGAAGCCTTTGCATCTCCGCTCTTCACCCCGGGGGGCAGCTGAGCTCCCCACGTGCTGTGTGGCTGCTTCGTCCTAGACACAAACCAGCACGTCAAGGGCCCAGCTCCTCCCCCACCCCGGCATTTCAGCGTCAAGTGCACTTAGCGGGGTGCCCGGCTCCCCCAGCCCCCACACCCCTCCCGGGTCTCAGGGTGGTCCCAGCTTCTCTTTGGGTAACCAGAGGTTGGAGTCCCCATCCCCAAGGCACGATTTTGTGATCAGGGAGGGTGCCCAAGGTGGCCCCAGGTCTGGGCAAGGCCTGGCTCCCTCGTGGTGTCTTGGCGAATGGGGGGACATAGTGGGAGTGGGGCAAACACCAGACTGGACACAGGGGTCGCCCAGGGCCCTGGCACCACCATCCATCCCTTCCCACCAGCTGCTGCTAGCCCTCTGTGGTTGTGCATCCTACTTTCCCCCCACCCAGGGGCTGACTCCGAAACCCTTCATCCAATGGTGCTAACCCCCGGCTCTCCCCTGCCCCACCCCACCACCCAGAGAAGCACAGACCCCGCCAGGGGCAGGGGCCCACTGCACACCCTTGTCTGGGTTCTCTCGGACTGGCCTTCCTGGCTCAGCCAGTGAGGCTCAGAAGGGACACAAAAGCGATGGAAGAAAACAACAAAGGGAAGCTGTTCCTCTCACCCTCTTCCCTGATGCCAGGGGCACCAGACTGATTCTGAGGCACAAATAAAAGAGGCTTCAAACCCGAGGCTTTTCCTACCTGCCTTTACTGGGGAAGAACGCCTATCTGCGGGTTGAGGGTTCCTTCTGAACCTCAGTGTGTGGAGGGCTCTGAAGTAAGAGGATGTCTGGTGGGTCCTGAGCCGAGCGTTGCGTTTGTCAGGGCCCCCAGGAGTCTGGTGGTGGCATTTACAGAGGCTGGGGGTCTAGCATCCCCACGCATGCAGGAGGCACAGACTGAGCACTTGGTAAAATGTTTCATTCAGTACGTCTTGTTTTCCTCCTAGGGTCAAGGCCACAACAGAGGGCTGAGGGCAGTGTGTGTGTCTGTGTGTGTCTGTGTCTGTGTGGTGTGTGTCTGGGAGCGGGGAGGTGTGAACCTGCTTCCTCATGCCAGTTCTCTGGTTGGTTCTCCTGCGGGAGTGCCGCGAGGAAGCCGTCCTCTCCCCTGCAGATGGAGAGAAGGAAGAGAGCCCTCTGCCATAGACTGCTGGGTGTAGCCCCTGGGTCTGGCTGTACAGCCAACGTTTGTGTATGGCCGTAGAACTGGGGTGACGCCCGTTCAGTTTACCACTCAGGGTGGTGGAGTCAAGTGAGCTGTTTAGAGGGAGAAGCGTTGTAATTTTCCCCAGCCAGTCTGGGGAGACCCGTCGAATCGCTACCCCTTTGAGGTCAAGCCCAAGCTCCCCAACATCCCCAAGCATTGCGCTAATACTAAGCACTTTCCCTGCCCTGGGCGGGAAGGGAAACAAAGGGGACACTGCCTGCCGTGCAGCACCATTGTTGAGGCCCCCGTCACCCTGGGCCTTCCAAGGCCAGCTCCTGCTGAGTCCTGTACGAGGCACACAGCCCGGTAGGCGCCAGACGGACGCGAGTGTCCGCAACGCTTCATTTGTCCAGGACTCCCGCGAGGGGCGGAGTTCCCTCCCCAGTCCCGGCCCAGGCCCAGAGAGGCGGGGTCCGGAGGACCCAAAGCCGGGGCGGCGCGGGAGTGCTTGCGCTCCGCCCCACTTTGCCCTCCTGGCTTGGAGCTTCCCCGGCGCGCTGCGCTAGTCCGTGCCGTCCACCAGCTCGCACAGCATGTTCTCCAAAGACGTGATGCGCTGCTCCTGGGCCTGCACCTGCTCGCGCAGGGCCTTGATCTCCTCCAGCAGCGTCTCCAGGGTGTGCTGCTGTTGGACGCAGAGGACGGAAGAGGCGGCGTTGGGCGGGGGCGGTAGGGGGATGTGAAGATTGGGCCTGGGTGGAGCAGGGCGGGACCTTACCGACAAGGGGGCGTCGCTGGCTGACTGGCTGCGGCGGGGCCCGGGGGGCGGGCGCACGTCCAGGATGTTGCGCTTGGTGACCCGCAGTTCGCGGTGCTTGGGGGGCATGTAACCGTCCCTCAACGAGATGAGCACGGGTTCGGCGTCCTGGCCGGATAGCCATTCATCCGCTTCTAGGGCCGGTTCGGGGCCCGGCGTATCTGGGTAAAGGTCGTCTTGGAACAGGTCTGACTGCAGGGGTAGGAGGACACGAGAACGAGCAGGGTGCCAGGCCTGCTCCGCTCCTTTCCGCCTCGGAGCCCTGCCCAACCCCTCTCCCGGCCACTCACCTTGCGGGGCACAGTCATGATGATGGGTTCACACTTTCTTTCATGCAACTTGTAGAACCTATAAGGGAGCGGGGATCGGCACACGCTCAGGCTCCCACTCCCTTAACTTTTGCCGGGGACCAAGGGGTTAGAGGCCAACACTTGCTGAGCGCCTACCATGCATTGCACTTTAAACACCCTCTGATGGGGTGTTTATCATCATTAAGAGATGAAGAAACTGAAGTTCAGAGAATGTCAAGCCTGTAGCGTTGGGGCTGGCACTGGAAACAAGCCCCACCCCCGAAAACCCACTATTTTCCAGAGACTACACTATTGGGGAAGCCCCCGAGTCTTCCCGGATGGGACGTGGGAACAGAAGCAGGTGAGCGGGAAGGGCAAGGCTGCTGACCGTGCAATCTCGCACTTGCTGACATCCAGTCCCCGCTTGGGCATGAAGCCCATGCCCCTCTGCGGCTCCTTGCTGCTGAACGTGTTCAGGTAATGCACGAAAGGTGGTTCCTCGGTAATCTCAAAGTACCGAATGCTGCTGTCGCCCTGCAAAACCAGTCGGTTCGGAGATATGCTGGGCGGGCCCCCTATATCTCGGTCCAGCCCCCTCTTCTCCCCTCCCGGCTGCGAGCACCTTGCCACACAGGTAGACGATGCTGGAGTCGGGATCGTAGAAGGGCAGTAGGACCCCGTTGCTTGTGTCCATCTCCTGCAGTGCCACTGGCTCCTCGAAGTTGTTCTGCCCGAGCACAGGAGGCGTGACCAGCCCTGTCCCGCCCGCCGTGCCACTCTGGATCCCCTGAAGCTCCTGTACGCTTCGTGCCCTCCCCAAAGCTCACGCATTCCCAAGGCAACTCTGGTGAGGAGAGCTGCAGACCCCACCCCTGGACACCACTCTCGGTCCCCCGCACCTATACCCCCTGCGCCGCCGCATGCAGTCACCGCAAACCACCCCCAGGGACTCGGCATCACCAGGCGGGGGCGCCAGCGTGGGCTCCTTCAGGCGACGCAGCAAAACTGGGCAGAGGGGTGGGTGTGAGGATGGCAGGCGCTGCAAAGAGGGCAGCAGCCTCCAGCCCTGTCCAGGTGGGCATGCCCTGCGGGTGGGGGGCGCCGGCCCCTCTCCCGTGATGCCAGTCCCCGGGGCACACACCCCAAGCGTCCAGCCGCGTTACCGGGTCCCACAGGCCCAGCTCTCGCTGGCTCATGCGGGTGAAGCCCGTGGTGAAGATATGACCCTGGCGCGTGAAGACGGCCCGCATGGGCCTCATTCCCTCGTGGGCCGCAAACCTCTCCTGGGGGGAGGGGGAGACAGGGAGAGGCGTCACCCAGCTGCCTGCCCTGGGGAGCCTGGAGGGCCGGGCAACCAACTTGCTGACTTGGGTGTGGGGGGCGGAGACAAAAAGGGTCCTAAATATTCAGTTTCCTGGCGTCTCCTGGCTGGCCCCAGGCCTGGAGAGCGCGGGGCGCGGGCCTCTCTCTGCAGATTCTGAGCCCTTAAGCGCCCTCAGAGCAGGGGATGCCTGCGGGCTTCCCAAGGGAGCAGAGAGGCGCTTCCCAGACGGAAGCTCCCCGCTCCGCTTCAGCTATCTTGGGCGCGGGCCACGGTCTGGGAGAGCGCTCCCGGCTGACCCAGCGAAGGAGCGAGCGCGTGCGCCCGGCGCGGCCTGGCCTACCGGGTCCCAGAGCGCGAGTTGCCGCTCACTCATCCTGCTGAAGCCGGTGCTGAGTAGCTTCCCGTCTGCGGTGAAGACGGCCCGCAGCGGGCGGGCGCCCTCGTGAGGCCGGGCTCGCTCCTGCTCGCGGGGTTAGTGGGTTAGAGTGCCCGCCGCCCCGCCCCGCTCCTGCCGCGCGCACTCCGCGCAGACGTACACGTGCCCCGCGCATCCAGCGCCCCGCCTTAGGTTGAGGCTGGTGAGGCAGGTGCCGCCGCCCTCCCAGGGCGCCCAGCTGGGGCAAACAACGCGCGAGGGTTGCCTCCAGTCCCCCGCCCAGAGGGTCAACTAGGTTGGAAAGGGGCCTGCCCGCGAGCCAGTGTCAGGCCCAGGCGCCGGAAGATGGCGCTGGGTGCCGGTTGGGAGGAGGGGGGTCCGGGGGCGCAGGTTCGGTTCATGCAGGTCTGGTGGGAGGGTAGAGTTTGCAGCTTCTCCCCTCCTCAGTCACAAATCGAGCAGCCCTCCTCTGAGCTTCTGAGATGCAGGGGAGGGGAGGGAACAGGAGCGGGGCTGAGAATTGCGGGCTGGGGGCTTACTTAGGGCAGGGGTTGTGGTTGCAGACACGGCGGGGCAGGGCTAGTGTCTGGGGTTGAGGTGGAGGAGGTGAGAGCTGGGACGAGGGTCTCAGGGGGTTGTGGGTACAGAGGCCTGACAGCTGCTTCCTGGAGCAGGGGTTGGGACGTGGCCAGGCTAGGCACTCACCGCCACCACCTGGCCCTTGCGGGGGTCGATGATGCGCAGGGTCTTGTCCTTGCAGGTGGTGGCTAGCAGCCTCCCGTTGCTGTTCCAGCACACGCTGTGGATGACGTCCGGGTGTATGTCGTCTAGACTCAGAAGCACCTCCCCAGTGCCCACGTTCCAGATGATGATCACATTGTCACCACCTGCCCAGAATGGCCAGGCACTGTCACCTGGCCCTGCCTTTGCCACTCCCCACATCCCCCAATCTATGGTAGGGACCCCTCCCTAGGCCCCCAGACCTGCACTGAGCAGGACATTCCGGGCAGTGGGGTGCCAGGAGAGGATGCCCACACGTTTGGAGTGGCCCTCGAGTGTGAGGATGGGTTCTGTAATGTTGCGCATAGGGGTATAGTCTGGAATCTGCCACACCTAGATAGAAGGAAAAGGCATAGGGTAGGTGGGATGAGGAGCCCACTTCGTCTCTCTGCTCTTCCCTTACTTCCCCCACCCCCCTTCCCCAGGGTCAAGTGCAGGACAAGATGGGATGGTGCCCACATGGGGCAGAAGCAGCTGGGAGCCAGGAGGTGGCACTGTCAGCTTTCCAGAGACCTCCCTACTCACACGAGCAGGGAGACTTCAGAGCACTGCCCCCCTGCTCTTCAGGCCCCAAGGTAGTCATGGCTAAAATTAGTCCTAAGCAGTTCATCCTGGTCGGGGGTGGGCATGTAGCTAAAAATAGCCTGGGAGCTGGACAGGGCAGGGCCCTGGAACTCAGCACCTCCCTCACCACCTTCCGCAGCACAGGTGAGGCAGCCCTCCCTGCTTCCCCTGCCCAACAGCCCAGCAGCATCCACCTGGCTCCTACCATGATGGTGGTGTCGTCTGAGGCACTGGCGATGACGTTGTCATTGTGTGGGCACCAGTCGATGTCCAGCACAGGGGCAGTGTGCCCAGTGACCAGTGGGTAGTTCTTATCCACTCGCCCTGTCTGCAGGGGTCAGAGAGGGAGATGTGGGGCCACTGTCCTATGTGTTTTCAGGGGGTGGGGAGTGGATCTGTTTACATCGCAATTCTCTACTTTCTGTTTTCTCTTTGCAGAACCCACCCCCTTTCTGCTCTTCCAACCCCATTCGGCCTACTTCCTCTACTTCACGGAAGACAGAGTTAAAGTCATTTCATATCAAGGAATCAGACACAGAGAGGTAAGATAACAACCAAGGACACACAGCAAGATACTGGTAGAGCCAAGACTTGACTTCTTAGTCCAGTGCTCTTCTAAAAACATCTACTTGGAGGAGACTGTTCTTGGGCCTGTTCCCCCAACTGAAATGTCCATGGGAAGCCCCTGGTAGAATAGGTCAAGGTAAGGTAAGATGCAGTGCAGTGCTTGACAGCCCTTTCCTAGCCACAGTTGGCAGATCTCCCCCTTGTCAATGGCTTTACCTTGGAACCACAAGCAGCAGGCATTCCTTGTGCCTGCCATCTCCCAACCTGAGCTGGGGCCCATCTATTTTTAATCTTTATGGTATGTTTGTGGGGGCTCTGAGGCCTTTGCAGGGGCTGGCATCAACCCAGACCAGGCAGTAGGGGAGAGGGGTGGCCGTGTGGCATTGGAATGGCACTTGTACTGGGGGAGGAGGTGGCTTCAGCTGAAATTGGAGCCCAGGGGATGATGTCCTTGGATAGTATCTGCATTGTCCTGGAGTGAGTCACTGGCTATTGCCAGGCCTCATCCTGACCTTGCCACCTGTGGGGCCTCCCCTAACAAGGTGTAGGAGCCGGAATCCAGGTCAAGGTCATGCCTTGGAGTGGCCATCCTGTGGGTAGGCATGGCTGAGGGGCTTGAGGCTACTCAGTAAAGGTGCTGGTCATTGCCTGGCCCCCATCCCTGGAGTAGAGGGGGCTCTGGCCTTATATGTCATGTCCCCTGGCCCTTTGCTCTCATTCTACCTCACTGCAAGGACCAGAATGGGGGAGGTGGCCAAGAACTCTTTGGATAGAGCCTGACCCTGTCCTCAGTGTGCTGCTCCGGGGTGTGATTTAATCCAATGGTCACCCTGGGCTGCGTACAAAGATCCTGACGCCAAAAACATAAGGGGTGTGGCATCAGGAGAGATAGGAACAGAATCTGGCCAGGTTCTGTCTCCACTGCTTCCCAACTATCCATCACCCGCTCCTGGACCCTGCTGGGAACAGGGTGCTGCATGGAGAAGGGATGGGCTGTGAGTAGGTGGGGGCGGATGTGATGCTGCTGTTCTAGGAGGGGTGACGGAGCCTCCCAATTGGTCCCTGAGTGATTGGGGAACAGGGAGCAGTCAGTCCACATAGACTGCCCTCCTGACTGAGGAATGGAACTAGGTGAGAACACAGGCTGCTATCAGGAGTCCCCAGGAGTCACAGCCAGTGTCCTCCACCTGCTTCCTTCCCCTCATCCCTCACCTTGGCCAGAGGCAGCACGATGAAGGCACCTCCACCTCCAGCCTCCACAATAATGGCCAGGAATTTGGGGTTGACGGCACAGAATGAGCTGTCCCATGTGACCTTGGACACACGGATGTCCTCGTAGGCCTGGTCAGCCTTTGCCGCCTGTCCAAACACATGGCGGAACTTGCTCTGCCGAACCACGCGCCGGCTCATAGCTGGGGGCAGAGATGGAGGATCTCGGTGCCCAAATTTTGGTCCTTAGTCCCGTAGCTGTGGGAGGGAGGGAGGAAGAGTTGGGGGAGTGGCAAGTGAGAAGGGTTATCTGACCAAGAGTCAGATGTAAATTAATATAGAATCTGGTCCTAGAAGCAGGGAGTTTTCTTCAAGGTGATGTATGGGAAAGTTCTTTGCTTAGTTCGAGGGGCTAGGATTTGGGGCCTGACTTCTCCTTAGAGAGCCAGGCTGGGGGGACAGTGGAGCCTGACTGGGCCTGAAAGCTTCCTGGAAGTTGACGTGGTTTTGGGAGGAGCCTCAATGCCAGGCTGCCCTCCCGCTGCCAGCCTTGGATGAGCATCTCTTCACGGAAGTGGTTTATCTCCCAGAGGCATCTCGTCCAGACTCAGAGGCTTTGGCTTAAGGCCATTTGTGGGGCTAGGACTGCAGCCCCTCAAGATCCTAAACTCAGCATCTGTGGCATAGTTTAGGTGGATGGGGTTTTGCCTTTTTCTAAAAATTTGCCAAGGAGAAGTTCCTCCTGTTAGCTCACCTGAGTTCTTCCTGCTACTGTTTTCATCAGTTTCCTCCCATGCTGTTGGTGGGGGGACACAGTGTAAGGTGGATCTCTCCTCCTCCCACTTCTCTCTGCACTGGCTTCTCTAAGAGGCCCTCACCACTGTGTTCTGGCTTTTGCCAGCCATATTTCAGCCCCACTTCTCCTCTGGGTCCTCTCTCCTACTAAATTCTCTTGGGGGTGGGGTCCTCGATCCCCCTCCCCCCGGCTCAGAGCCAGATTTTCAGGAGTGGAGTGGGGAGGGCGAGGTGCCTTTTCTCCCGCTTGGGGCTTGCGCTAAGCTCTTCCCCAGGGGACACACCGAGCTCTTCCCAAGCCCCAGCGACTGACTCCAGCCCCTCCCCAGCCCCGGGCATCCCTGTGCCCTTCAAGACGCTTCTTCGGCTCCCGGCCTGAGGCCCGGCCTCCCCGCACCCTTCTCCGGCCTCCTGCCCCGGCACTGCGTTCTTGCGAGACGAGGTGTCTGCGCCCTGCGGGCGCGCGGGCCGCTGTTAGGCCAAATATAGACACCAAGTCCGCCCCGCCCGGGACCGAATTTGGCGGCGGGTGGGGGGGAGGGGGCGCAGACCTCTGTCCCCTCCAGACACCCCGCCCGCTTCACTGGCTGCGGTGGCGGCGGTGGGGGGGTGGGTACCTGGTCCTGAGCCGGCCGAGGGGCGCTCACGCTGCGACTTCTCTGCGGAGGGGGTTGGGGCTGCGCTGGGGACCAAGGGAGGCGTCAGGGCACCGGAACTGCCTCTCAGGGTGTCCGCGGCGTGTGGGGCCCGGGCGTTCGGCTGCGCGCTCCGGCCGCTGCCTGCGACTCTCGGGGCCGGGCGTCGCTGCAGTCCCAGCTGCCGCTGCCATCAACCTGCGGAGGCGGACCTAGGGCAGGGGCGGGGTCACATCGGCCCCGCCCCCTCCAGCGGCGGGAAAGTCGAGTGCTGCGGACTCTGCGTGGCCAGTCCGCGGGCCTTCGAGAAGCGTCAAAAGTAATTCTGCGTGTGTGCGCCGGATGTGCGCGCTCCTCCGCGCTCCGCGCCTAGCGGGTGGGCTGAGGAGGCCCAGGTTCCCAGACCCAGAGCTGGGCGCTGAGAGAGGGAGCCTACGAGGGGGCGCGCTCCCCTCAGAGCCGGCGGCCGAGCAAGATCAGATGCCTTCACGCTGCATTCCTGCTGTAATCACACTCCCAATTTAGACCATACCGGCGGGCCGGGCCTGTGGGACTGCACGTCCAGACATCCCTGAGGAGAGGTCCTGGAAGATGCTCTGGGGGCCCTTGGATGAGGGCCTAGGCTGGCCCAGGGCAGATGTGAGGGTACCTGACAGGGGCCTGTGAATGTTACTGTCATTAATAGCAATAGCGACCACTGTCACTGTACTAGGCACTTCACCCCGTTAGAGAGGATTCCACGGAACAAGCCACAAAGCAGCCTAAAAACCGGTGATAAGGGTGTGGGAGTGAAAAAGTGAACACCAGGTTCAAGGGAAAGCGGCTGGCACGGGCCTTTTATTTATTTTTTTAATAAATTTATTATTTATTTAATTTATTTATTATTTTTTGCTGCGTTGGGTCTTCGCTGGGTGGGCGTTCTCTAGTGGACGCGAGGCATGTGGGATCTTCCCAGACCAGGGCTCAAACGCATGTCCCCTGCATTGGCAGGTGGATTCTTAGACCACTGCGCCACCAGGGAAGCCCTGGCATGGGTCTTTTAGACACTCAGCCTGACTCCTAAAGTCTTGAGGGCCTTGTTTGAATTGGTGCCCAAATGTGTTCCAGGGAAGCCCCTGCCCCCTCCCACTCCCTTCAAGACCCACGGATATGAGTTTTGACCAGGGTTAAGGAGATAAAAAGAAACCTGATCAAAATGCAGCCAGTGAAGAACAACTAGTCCCTGTAGCTGCTGTCTTTCCAGTGCTCACCTACTGCCTGGATTTCTTCCTTTGGATCATAAGGCCCTGGAGAGCAGCAGGGGACTGGTTATTACTTCTCACTCTCCAGGACACACCTGGAAATCAATGGAACACAGCCTTCCAGAGGGTAGAGATTAGCATTGGGGGTAAAGGGCGGGAAGGTGGTGGGAACCTCAAAGGCCCTCAAAAGGCTTGTTTCTCGGGAAGAGTCCAAGTATTCAGTGGCTTGTGGGGATCAGAACCAGAAACTGTTACAGGTGCCCCAGAAATAATTATGGCATTGGTTGGGGGGGCGGGCATGAGGGTAGATGAGGAATCTCCCTTTTATCTGAAGATTCCAGGCACATGATTAGGAGGAAAAGACCTGAGTGACTCAGTAGCTCCTTAATAACAATAGCTGGACGCTGTACTAAGGGCTTTACACATATTAATTCCATTCTGATAATAGTCTTCTGAGATGGGTACTATTATTACCCCTATTTTACAGGTGAGGAAACTGAGGCACAAAGAGGTTAAATAGCTTTTGCATCACTCAACTGGTAGGTAGTACAGCTGAGATTCTTACCCAAGAGGTCTGGTGTCTGTGTCCAGCTTTTCAGCACCATGCATTTTTGTCTCTCCCTGAAGGCCACCTTATCTCACAAGTGCTGATACTGAGAGACATGCTTGTGGCACAGAGGAAAGGATGCCTGTACTGATTACAAAACTGGAGTTTCAGCCATTGCTCAGTCACCCTATTTTTTCAGCTCTCTGGGCTGTAAAGTGAAAAGGGCTGGGTCAGGTGCTTTCCAACTCTGCACCACTTGTTGGCAGAGAAGGGATTTGACATGCTGTCTCCTACCCTGAAACGGCAGTTTTTCTTCTCCCATCTCCTTTTCTCCTCTTTAAAGAGAGCCAGGTACTCCATGCTAGAGGTAAGGGTCTGGGACTAGGAAGCAGGAATCCTTTCTTTCCCTCCCTCCCTCCCTCCCTCCCTCCCTCCCTTCCTTCCATCCATGTTTGGCTGCATTGGGTCTTCGTTGCTGCATGCATGTGGTGCGCGGGCTTCTCATTGCGGTGGCTTCTCTTGTTGCAGAGCACGGGCTCTAGGCATGCGGGCTTCAATAGTTGTGGTACACGGGCTCAGTAGTTGTGGCGCACGGGCTTATTTGCTCCGCAGCATGTGGGATCTTCCCTGACCAGGGCTCGAACCCGTGTCCACTGCATTGGCCGGCGGATTCTTAACCACTGCGCCACCAGGGAAGCCCAGAAGCAGGAATCCTTCAATACATTCTGCCTTCAGTTCCATCACCTGGTTCTGGGGGTGGTTGCTGTCCAGGCACAAGGGCAGGAACTTACAGGTGTTGTTTAGAGCTGGCATGGCTCAGCCCTGCCCTCTAGCCTTCTTCTGGCTGCCAAGGCCTGGCAGAACTGGGGGTAGGTGGAGCCAAGGCACAAAGAACCAATCAGTGGAAGAAGCTACTTGGACTTGGTGGTTTCCCTTGCTGTTATCCATTTGAACTGTTACCCATCTGAATAGCAATCCATAAAAGATAGGCATAGACTTCATCCTTCATAAAGCCATTTTCTGGAAGAGGTGGCCTGGCAACTTAGACATGATTTGGTCCATTTGCTTTGGCTAGAAAGCCATGACTGATCAGGGTCAGCGACTCCAGGCACCCCTAGAATATTTTGTGAAATGACCTTGCCTTCACCATCATGCACTCTGGCACTCCAGCCAGAGACCAGTGGTGTGTGCCCATCTCATCTGATATGGATGACTCAGACTGAAGCAGGCTGACTTAATTTTAGTTCAAGGCAGTGTTTTCTCTGGAAACTGAGCTTTCCCTAGATAGTAGGGCTGCTTTATATGTAATGAATGGCACCACTAAATATCTCATGATGGGTCTGTGGAGGGGTGGGAGAAGTGGAGACCCCTCCCCCCCCAGCCTGTTTTTGTTTGTTTTTGTTTTTGGCCATGCCTCAGGGCTTGCGGGATCTTAGTTCCCTGACCAGGGATTGAACCCGCGCCGCCCTCGGCAGTGAAAGCACGGAGTCCTAACCACTGGACCACCAGGGAATCTGCACCGCACCCCCGCGCCCGTTTTAGGGAACTGCTCTTTGGCCCCATCTCTCTTCCTCTACCACTGACATCAAGTGCCTCTCTTCTCTTCTAATGATGGGAGAGGGTTAAAGCTTTTACTTCTTTGGAAAGTCATGCTGTTTCTAGAAACCTGTCAGTGAGCTGAGGTGCCTTGTGCCGAAAGCTTGTGAACTCTATCTTGTTAATGTCCAGAGAAGTCACCTACCCAAGAAATCCAGTCTCTGCTGGGGCACGTCACGGCAGCTGTCCCAGAACACTCTGTACCACAGATGGCGGCGGAATTTTGGTCCCTTTGCTTATTCATTCTCCTAACATTCAGATGGTGGCTTTGGCAAGAGCCTCTTTGACCAGGCAAGTTCCCAGCGTGGTCACTTGATTGGAGCCACACTGTCTGAAATAATCTTTAGTGATTCCGTTTCCCATCCAGTCTTTATTTTGTGAGAGGTAGAAAGTTATATTTTTTCCCAGAGCTCAGCTCTCTCCTAAGGGAGGGAGATCAATCAATGGGAATTGCATCATGTTTACCGTCAGTGTTCTCTTCCAATCCCTCCACCTTTCAGCAACCCCCTCTTTTGTTGCACTTGATCAAGTACACGTTTCATCTTCAAAATAAAAATTTATTCAATCTGTAACAAGAACATTGAATCTGCACATTTGCGCACAAGTTCACATTTAAAAACAGCGGAGCACATCAGTAATAAAAAAAACCTATGATACAAGTGGAACATCCCAACCACCAGGAAGATTAAGGAAGGAGATGAGACCACTCTTTATATTCTGCTTCAAATGCCTCAAAAAAGGTCCCAGAGATTCCAGGGAGCACCTGCTTTATTTAATAAAATGTGAGCATAAAAGTTTGCGGTGGCCTGGGGCAAAGGTAACAGTCAGTGGGAGAGTCTTTTGGACTTGTTTTCTACATTTAGAACAAGTCCTACAAAATTAAAGTAGAAAGAAAGAAAGAAAAGGCACCTTAAGCTATGCCAAGCAAACCAAATTCCAATAAAACATAAAAACCAGACAGTTCCCTGTGGATTTACTGATTGGGAAACATTTCAGGGCCAGTTACCCAGCTTCCAGACTGGGTCATCAGCTTGAGTTAAGCCCTGGGTATTAGCTCTCCGTGTGTGCACAGGATGCTGCCACCAGTGTTGCTGTGAGGACACAGATGGCAGCACTAGTCATATACCCCTTGGGACATCTTCAAGCTGATGAGGGATGATTCCAGTTTAGAAATCCTGTCCCAGATCTCTGGGGCACGGAGAAAATGAGGCTGGTTCTCTTTTCATAGCAGGAGCCAGGCGCAGGCACCCTCCACTTCCAGGCCAGAAAAGTACAGAAGCACCTTGCAATAGCTCTCCATGGCATCAAGGGACCCCAAGCCCTGGAGAAGGGTTAGGAGTGTGCAGCTTCCTGCTTTGTGGCAGGAGGCTTTTTCCTGATACAGCCGTCGGATGAGTCGCGGCAGCAAATACATTTATGCCTAATACATGCCTTAATCTTTTAGTTTGGAAGGGAAAACAAATCCAAGATGTTTTTAAGTTGGATTGGTGCTGAAATAGCTAAAATTTCATCTCATCTACCATCAAAAAGCAAAACAAAATTAGACAAAAACGACACTAGCCATTCACCATTACAACCATCACTATAAGACACACCATCACTGAGGAAATGATGAATATTTCCATACGGAGTGTTGGATGGGAGTGCAAGACATAGATGGAAGTCAGCTCCAGGTTTTCCCCACTTACCCATGAGGGCTGACCATAAGGCTGACCTTGCTCAGTGTGAAGACTCACAGGATGGCCAGGGCTGGGTGCCTGGAGGAGGAATCTGAGCGGCCATCAAGATGATGCATGTTTTAATATTCACAATGTAAACAAAATATCCACAAACAGTTCAAAAAAGCCAAAGAATGGCTTTATTTAAAAAATTTAAAATGCCCTTGAAAGAGACCCTTTTTGCATAATGCTTTCTTAAAAAAAAAAAAAAAGAGAGAGAGAGAGGGAAACAATTCCCACAAAAACATCTTTACCAAACATGGCTAGATCACTTCAGAACTGAAATCCTCAGATGGAACAAATGAAGATTTCTGTGAGCTGCTATGTCTCAGAAGCTTCAGGTCTATCCAAGAGCATCTGTCTGGGGCCCTTTAGCAGGAGGGGACCTCAGAGCCTGGGCTGTCATCCTCAGGCTGTCCTTGGGGCTCTTGGTAGTTTCCCAAAATGAGAAAGAGGAAATACCAGTTGGGATAAAGGTACAGAACCAGGAAAATTCTAGATAAAGAGCCTGAAGAGGCTGAGATGTTAGGAATGATCCTAAACATTCGGAATCTGAAAGGCAACCAAAATGAGGAGAGATGAGTATTACTACACTACGGTACTGTGTATCTGCTATAGTATAAACTACTCCTAAGTGTTTCTAAAATCAAAAAAGGGGTTTCTCTCCTTCCTACTGACCAGGTAACCATCCAGATTACAGCTCAAAATCTGTGTGCTCCTGGGGCTTTTACCCCATGCACCACAGTGTTACTTTTTACACACACACACACACACACACACACACACACACACACACACCCCCACACCCCTCCAGAAATAATTTTGAGTCAGACTATGGTGGTCTTCAAAATAAAGACAGGCACTGAGTGAGAGGTCCAAACTTTTCCTACTCATCTCTGTCAATCTACCAGACCTGCTGTTTCAGGTCTGGCTTTTCCATGAACAGAAAAGGGAAATAGGCCACCTGAGATTATCCGTTTGAAGAGAATAAAGTTTAGAAAGTTCTTGATAGGCCATCATGTACTTCCCCTGGACAGTTCTCAGCTACATAAATAGCACAAGAACACTCAGTTTTGGGAGTCTGAGGGCTGGCAAAACCCTATGGCATGACTGAATTACAGACCTTGTGTAGAGAAATGTTTACTTAGGCAGGTAAATTAAATGATAAAAAGTATAATTATTAAAAAAAAAAAAGGCAGAGCAAGACCTCCTCTACTCTTTAAAAAGAAAAAAAAAAAAGGTTTTGTTTTTCTTCACAGCGTTTGAGGTTCCCCCGCTCCCAATCTTTGTTGTTCTTTAATGCAGTGAGAGTGAGCATGACACACAGTGGCCGGGAGAAGAGAGAACAGTGCAATGCCGTCGGCCCCGTGTGTACTTCTTAATATGAGGGATGTCACCACCTCAAGGGATTAACTGAGTGGACACTACTCTCTTAACCTCCATGCAAAGCCTCCTCTTCCTACCCCTGCCACAGTTTCCTGTCCTTTCGCCAACATATTGGTGATGGAACTGCCTCAACAAGAAAGGGCAGTTTAGATGGATGAGCCCTGGAAATTCATAACCCTGTCCTGCAAGCCTCCTCACACTGGAACATGCCACCTAGTAGAACATTTTACAACACATTAAATATCCTGGAGTCACAAAGCCGTGTGGATGACACATTTGAACATTTAAGGAAACTATTTAGGGACACCACAAAAACACTTAGAGCAGGAGGTTTCTGTCCAATCTGCCTCCTGGCAGTCATGTCAGACCCAGCTACGGCCTCCACCCGGCAACTGGATTCACAGCTCCTCTTGAACACCTACGAGTGGCCTCAGTCCACCTTTGCTCTCTCCTTTGGGTCACCATACCACCTGTCCTCATCGAACTCTGGCCTCTGACATCACCTTGACAGTCTGTGCATCTTTTTCCTCTAAGTGCTGTGATGAACCCAAAATCTAAATCTTAGGTCTGTGCTCGGTCAACCTCTCAGCAATGTGGACAGCAACCAAAGCAAACAGGAAGCAAATTTGCAAACCTCTTCAGTTTTGATGAGCTGCAGTGGGTGTTCCATTCCAAGCTAAATATGTTTTCTGTAAGAAGCTGAAATAGGCTTGTTTACAGCAGGTGCTCCTGTGTTAAGGACCTCCACAATAGCAGCAAAGCAACAGGGATGCTATTGCATCCTAAACGCAGTCATTAAGGGTGCCTGCCCTTGGCCGAGGCCTCCCTGCAGCCCTTCAGCCTAATCCATTAGGAGCTTCCACCCTGGGCAGCAGTAACTCACGTATACTCCCTGGCTCTGGTTCAGCTAGTGGCGAACCAACGTTCTGGGGATTTTAGTCTCAAAGAGAAATCAGCCTTCAGTCAAACTGTGATCTAATGGGAGCCTTTAGGGGTTTCTCTGAGGAGGAAGTTACCAACGCATAATTTGGCAGGAGCTGGTGATTAGAAGTCTCCATTTAAAAAAAACCCCACCATCAATATATACTCTGCAGATTCCTACCAACACCCATCAGTCTTATTTCTGTGGTGTCCGTATGTTTTCCAGTTGCAGCTTTACTATTTCTTAAAATGGACAAGTCAAAAAGACCCTACAACGTACAACATTAACAACAAAACAATATAAGTGACAACATTATGTACATAAGTACTGTGTATAAACTAGAGAAATGACAAATCTTCCAGGAAAAGGAAAAAAAAAAAACTTACGTCAAGTGTTAACAGTGATAATATTAAAAAGAAAACTTTGCATTCAATGGAGGTTTATACATATGTAATGTAACAATTCAAATACCTACAAAATTTAAAAAAATAGGCAGCACTGGGAGAAACAGCATGAGGGAGGAAAATAAATTGGAAAAAATATGGCCATTAAACTTAGAAGGCCCACAGAATTATTCAAGTAACGAAAGGGTTAAAACCCTACATATGTATTCATTTTACAAGAACACACTGACTTTTAATTGCTGTTTTTCAAACTTGTCCGTATTGTGTTTTAGTTGTGAGAATGCTGCAGGGCACATTTCCAGGGGATGGGGGGGTGGGGTAGGATGACCACCTGTGTGGAGCCCATCCACCTGGAAGATACTGGGCAGTGGTGGCCTCTCCACCCCCAATTTCACCTCCTCCTCTTCTGCTTTCCTCTAGAGAGGACCTCTCAGATTTCCTTTGGAGTTCATTTTAAATTTAATAAAATTATTTGCTTGGGGTAAAAAAGTATTTGCTTGATACGTTTACAAAGCCAGCCATTATCATGCCTTTCTGTAATGATACACTCTGGAGACCAGGAGAAATGAATTCTGGAAGACCCTCTTTGAGAGCAAAGCAGAACCTGCCCATTTATTTCGGGAACTCCAAGGGGCTGGGGCTGGGGCTGGGGACCAAGTCTGAGAGCATGCTGACGTTGGGCTGCCCCCTTCAGTGAATCCAATGCATCAGGTCTGGAGACCTAACCATCATCACACAGGCCTGGGGCAGCATTTCCAATTTCCAGCTTCAACCCCACCTTCCCCATCTGCTTCCTTCCTCAATCAAGCAAGCATGCCTTCCCTCAGGGGGCAAAATGAGGAGCAGGTGGCAGTAGACTGAAAAACAGCAATTTGCCTTTGATAAAGGTGTTCTTTGAAAATGAGTATTTTTTGAGGTTTGCATTTTCCAAAAATAAAAAATGATAAAATGGTCTTGCCGTCCAAATCAAACTCTCTCTCTCTCTCTCATACACACAGAGGAAAAAAACCAAACCCTGCATGCGCCAGGAACAGTAAAATGACCAAAATATTATAAGATTAACCAATAAAGTGCATGTTCCTTACATATTACACCTGCCCCTTTTACAAACATTTCTTTCAGAAAGTCACATGTAGAGGCTCAGAATCACATGGTATTATAGAAGGGGTTGGTTGTCCGTTTTTTATCATTTGCTTTTCTCAGTCTCCTTAGAGGGTGAGTTCTGCCGTGCTGCTGACGGGGCACTACAGCCAGCCCTGGAGCTGGGCCTGCACCCTGCAGTCCCTGGGTCTGTACCAAAGGAAGGCCTCCTTCAGAACTAGTCAATTCAGGTCCTGCCCTGGGGAGCAAACACTGCTGACTGGAACCAAATTCTTTGGCATACTGTACAAGGGGCCTCTCCACTGGCTTGCTCTGTGCGATACACTCTGTTGTTTTGAGTTGCTCTATGAAATACTTGGTGGGCTCTAGGTTCTGGGGAGCATCTGGGTTTTCTGGGGGCCCCTGGGCCTCCATTCCTGAGCCCATTCTGATGAAGGGCTGAAGCAGTTTGAGATGAGAGGACTCAGAGCAGACAGGCCCGCTCTCTGGTAAACAGTCTTTACAGAGGTCCAGGTAACCTAACTTGGCGAGGGAAGCTGAACGCCTCATTTGCGATGGTTTGGGGAGCCCTACCTGGGAAATCGCTCGGGACTCGATTTCTTCAGCGTGTTCCTTCGCCCCACGGGGGCTGCGACTGAGACCCTTTATACCGTCGCTACTAGAGCTGTGTGGGAGCTGACAGGCTACAGGTGATGGGCCCGGTTTTTCCCGTTGCTCCCCAACACCGTCACCGGGTTTGCTAATTAAACACAGGTCTTCGCTACTTAACCGGGAGCCCTGATATGGCACTTCACTGCCCCTGGAGGGGGGGCCCTCCTGACTTTCCTCCCAGCTGCCCTTCTCTGCAGAGGGCTCACTGTCTGTGGTGCTGCTTTGCTCTGTGAAGCCTTCCAGGTGAACCACCGTCTGGGGGTGCAGGTAAGCCAAGCTGGCACCAAGTACGTGGCTTGAGTGACTGACAAAAGGCGCTGCTGTCTCCAGGGCAGCGGCTGGGCTGTTGCCCCAGTCTTCACGGCCGCTCAGGGTGGGGGCTGGGTGGGCGGGCCTGCCGTGCTCACGCTCTGGAGAGGAAGAATGAGGCAGAGGTAGCGCTCTGGGGTGCAGAGAAGCCTGGTCGGGGCTCAGTGTCTGGTTCAGATTTTCATCCAGCGCACAGAGGACAGTGATGGACTCCTCCACTTTCACTTTCCTCAGTCCCTGCTCCCCACTCTTTTCGCTGGTGGCTGTTTCCCCCTCTGGCCCGTGATCAGGTGTCGTGACTGTGTGGGTGTATTCAATGATTTCTATCTTCTTGGGAAGAGGCGGAGGGACTGCTGGCGTCTCAGGTCCCTGGCATGAGACCGAAGTCCTCTGCTCCTTCAGGACTCCTTCCTGCTGGGTTCTGGGACCTGACCCTGGGCACTTCTGAGGAGCTGGCAACGGGTGAGGCTCCAGCAGCTCGGGTGCTGGAACGATGGCATGCTGCTCAGAATGGGGTACGGAGCCAGCCTCAGACCCACCGCATTTCCCTTTGCCCTTGCTCATCTCTGGTTCCTTGGGGACAAATGCATGTTCTAGGGTGGCTTCATCACCCTTCCCTTTGGGTGCTAGATCTGCCACAGAAGAAGAATCATTCCTGGGATTCTTACGAGTGGACGACGGGGTGCAGGCAGGGGCGGCGCCGTGGTGCTCTTGCTCCTGCCGCAAGCGCTCCTCAAACTCCAAGGTGGCTCGCCTCACGGACCCGGGGTACCAATTGGCACCCGGGGGCACCCCTGGGCCCCAGAGCTCTTGTTCCCCCTCAGCTGGTTCCTCTTCTTCCAGCTCTGTGGTGGATGAGTGTGCCACTGGGCACCCTTCTGGCTCCCACTTCCCTGAGTCTTTGGCTAGTTCAGGCTGGGCTGTGCAGGAACCTTCACTCTGCTCCAGATTTCCAGGTTTGTTCTCTGCGGCTTGGGCCCTCTCAAGGGGCAGCTCATGGATGATGTGCTTCTTTGGTGTATGGCATGGAATGGATAGGATGTCGCCTTTCACTTGAATCTGTCCAACTCCTTGACTGATGGATTCAATCTCAGTGACGATTTCTTTGACTGAAATTGCATTTTCTGAGTGAGACTGCATGAAGATGTCTGGGCTGACCAGTTCTGAGATTGCCTAAGAAGAGAAAACAGTGAGATGGTTATGGCAAACTGTAATCTAACTGAAAATGCTAGATTTTTTGCTTACTAATTCTCTGATCCAGGAGAACCTTCTGGCTCTCTGAGGACACAAATCATGGAGTGCCTGGGACTGTCCTCTGCCTGGGGTTGTATTCTGTTTTGTCGTACAAGAAAAAACCGGATTCATCAAAGGCAGAGATACAAAATTAGTCACAGATTGTGTCACTGTCTAGTAAACTTTTGTTCTGTTGACTCAAATAGGATTCTAATCCAGTATCGTGTTCCAAAAGTAAACAGCAAGTAGCCTTGGAGGCTCCTATAATCCTTATTTTCCTAAGACCATGAGCCTTCAGGATTTGGGCCATACTGGGGTAAATGAAACCTTTCCTCTCTAGCCTATCCCCTTCCAGTTTGATCCTAACTTGGTTCAAGGGAAAGAGTTCCATTGAAGGGCTCAGTGGCCACCTTAAATATGCCCAGTGTTAGAGGAAGCTGGATGTCTGATTTGGAGACTCACTGCTCTCTTCTGTCCTTTGTCTTGCCAGCTCTCGTCCACATCCTCCCACTGCTTCTCCCAGCGGCCGCATCCCAGCTCATGGGGGCACTCTGTATCTGACTGCACAGTTCCTATGTTTCACATGGCTTCTTCCTTGGCTTATGCAGCCACGTGCCTGAGCAAACTTAGAAACTGCAAATCTGACATTTTAGTGTTCCACCAGTTACATATTCCCAGATGGATTTAGAACAAGGCCAAAGAAAACTGGCCAATGCAAAATCAAGTCCTACTGTAAAAAAATAAGAATTTCAAAATTTAGACATGGCCCTTGGACATCTCTTAAAGCAACATCATTATGACCATCAATCTACTTTGTTAACATTTTTATAAACCTTCAAGGTACAGTATTTCCCTAGGAATTGTTCTTGTCTTTCTCCTTCCAAAAGAGTCAGAGCTAGTACAAACTAACAAGATCAGTTATGCCTTTGGGAGAAATCTGCTGGGACATCAGGCAGAGGCAAACTTGCCAAGGCTGGGAGAGAAGCCACAGCGGGCCCAGTGTGTGCATGGGCTGTGGAGAGAGTGCTCATATGACCAGAACTTTGCAGAAAAGCTATTTCTGTCAGAGCCACTACATCCATTAGTCCAAAGGAGAGCTCAGGCATTCTGATTTTCCCGGTAGAAATGAAATAGAGGCATAGTTTTTGGGGAGAGGAGAAGACAGAAGCAGAGGCAACAACTGCCCTGGGGTAGTTAACAAGAGAGAGAACAAAAAAAAAAAAGAAGAGAGAGAACAGATGAGGAGTGAATGAGGTGGTAAATATAAGTAGATAGCAATCAGGAGATGTCAGGAATCTAGTCAGCTCCACTGAAATCGTGAAATGACTTCATTTATGTTAGAGTAAATCTGTCCCCACTTGCTTCCCAATTACTGTATTATACTGACATAAGATACCATTGTTTTTAAGATGCAACCCAATTTCAAAAGTCAAAATGAGAATAAGTGTGAGTCTTAGAGTTGATGATATATAGTAATTCTTTCCCTGGTCTGAGATGGCTCATAAGAACTCATGCCACTGAGATGAATCTTGGGATTCTGTCTGCTCTCAAATCATTTCCCCAAACCATCCCTCAATTCTTGAATACCACAGCGTCTGCAATGAGGAACAATTCAGAGACATTATTAATAGCAAGAACTCAGCATGGGAATCAGTTGCTACTCCAACAACTATTAACACACGTCTAGTCTTTGAATTTTCTGAGGCAGAAAGAATTTCCCAAACAAATCCATCCTCTCAGAGAGACACACGTCTCACTCAGGCAACAGATCAGTCCCTGGCACCTCACTGTTGGTGAGATTTGATCTGAACCGCGGAGGTCCAGAGGGGACCCTCTCCTTGGTCAGGCAGGACATTTGTTTTGGCTAATCACTTCTTCCCTCATCCCCTCTCAGAAGTGCTTCCAATGACACCAAAAGCCTGGAAAGATAAATTCCTTGAAAGGCAACTGATTTAGAAAAATATTTAAACCCTAAATTTTCACGCCAGGCTGTCTCTCTCACATCGCCTTCCTATATCTTTAGCAACATCAAAAATAGAGTGAACATAGCAGAGGCCCAAATATTTTGTCATTAAAGAGAACTTCATTAGGCATAGAACTATAAAGACAGTTTTTACCTTTGACTGTTCCTCATCTATTGAAGATTCTTCAGATGCATGGGGAGTATTACTCCGAGAGCTGCTTCTCTGGTCATCAGCTGTCGCTTCGGAAGGGGTGACTTCGACCACTGACAGTCGACAGCTCTCGCTCCTTCCTCCACCCAGTTCCTCCATCCTTGAGTGAGAAAAAGATCGGGACCGGGTTTCTTGGGAAAGCTCTACAAACTTCTCTAGCGCGCTAAAAAAGTCAATGCGATCTGTACTGAAATCTGAGACTTCAGCCTGGCAACTGGGTTGGGGGCTCGGTGAGTCAGGATCAGTAGACATGGGGAGATCTTTCAGGCGGGATGTCAATTCTTCCATGGGCAGTAAGTGGACGTTCATGTCTGCTTTCAGTGCGTCTGTCTCCAAATCTTCCACCGTCAAGTCTGGGAACTTGTTGGCCATTTCTGGGTCCTGTCCAGGTTGGATTAAGGCTTTGGATGCAGGGCAGTTGTCAAGAGGGAATTTTGATTCATTGAGACAACACCCTGATGAGCATCCATTGATGTCGTTTAGGTTTAATTCATCTTCAATCTGTCCGGCATGAAATTCCCTAGAAGTAAACTCCAAGCAGATCATTCTTTCTTTGGTACACAGGCCTTTCTGATTTTCATCCTGTGGGACAACATGTTCCACGAAGACGGGAGGTATGGGTGGGTGACTCTCCATGGTCTTCACCTCGGCAATCTGGTCTGCTGAGGTGGTGATCTCCTTCTTGTTGAGTTCTAGTCCTGCTTTGCAGATGGGTTCGTGGTGGTCCGAGAGGTCACTATCTGAATGAGATCGCCAGAGCTTGTTATGCCGCTGTTTGCTGTGGAGGACATACATAGGAAACGCCTTACTCTGGTTTGTGAAAACAATCAATACCCTCCCAGGAAACCGCTCCCAGATAAACTTAAATCTTAACCTGCAAGATGCTTTGTTAATGCCCAATGGAAGTAGGTAATCAACAGTTGAAAAGAGGCTCAATTTCACTAATAGCAAACAACAAAAACAAAGCAAAATAACAACAAAAACAAATGAATATGAGATCTTATTTTTTACTATCAGACTTATAAGAGCTAAGATAGTTAACAGCCAGTGTTGATGATGGTTTGGTCAAACTAGCCCTCTCATAATACACAGTTGATAGGAGTGTGAACTGTAGAATTTTAAAGACTGAAATCTGGCAATAGCTCTCAAAATCTAACCCTTTAGGGGCTTCCCTGGTGGTGCAGTGGTTGAGAGTCCGCCTGCCGATGCAGGGGACATGGGTTCGTGCCCCGGTCCGGGAGGATCCCACATGCCGCGGAGCGGCTAGGCCCGTGAGCCGTGGCCGCTGAGCCTACGCGCCCGGAGCCTGTGCTCCGCAACGGGAGAGGCCCGCGTACCGCAAAAAAAAAAAAAAAAAAAAAAGAGCCTGATTAATATTAATAACTGGGGGGAAAAAAACCAAAACAGCATCCAAGTAATACAAAGAGAAATAATCAATTGGAGCCCATTATAAGTTCTCATAATTGGGATAAAGAGCTGATATAGGATTAATCACTGATGTGGAAGTGTGAGGAGGGTGGTAATCTTTCTTGAATTAGAAAGCAAAGATGAGGGAGTTCCCTGGCGTTCCAGTGGTTAGGGCTTAGTGCTTTCACTGCCATGGCCCCGGGTTCAATCCCTGGTTTGGGAACTAAGATCCTGCAAGACATGCGGCACAGCCAAAAAAAAAGAGAAAGCAAAGATGAGGCTAGTAACTCTGGAGAAAAAGGTTGGTAACAGAACGGAAGAGGATAAGCGTAAAGTACAGGCCCTTTCATAAGGATCTGTGGATAAAACCCATCAAGCTAAAGTGACCCCTGGAAAAGGAGGTGGGCCAAAAAGACTATATGCACACATCCATCCTCTGGTTGATTTTATGGAGAGAATGTCTGATGAGATCTCATTTCAAACCACACTCTAACAAGGAAGCACAGTTCTCAAAGCTCCAATGAAAAGGAGAAAGGTGGCCCTGTGGCTGGGCAGGATTGCCTGCCCAGGGAACAGGTCGCTAAATGTGGCATTTGGGGGTATGGTTTCCATGACTTACAAGCTGATGAAGAGCTACCTCGCCGCAGGGTGGAATGGAAACAGCCCAGAACAACTAACCCCGGGCTCAGGGCCATACCTGCCTCGGCTGCCTGTGAATCTCTGCCGAGTCACATGCCTGCACTAATGTGAACCCCTGTTTGTGCTCAACTCTGCCCCTGCTCTCAGCTCCCCCGCCTGCCTGCTGCTTGGGTGGGGCGCTCTCTGACTCAGGACTGCCCAGCAGAAGGGTGCTTTTCTGGGTAGGGCGCAGGTCAATTTGTTTATGAAGACGAGCTATAATCAAGTAGCTGGGTGTAAGGTGGGGTTTTCCCCCTTTCCAAGCTGCACGAACTCCAGCCACCCCTAGGAGGAGACAACGTATCACACACCCCAAATGAGTGAGTGGCTGTGGGGAGGGGCAAGCTGACTGGTTGGATAGGTGGGCCCGAACTGTACTTTGTGACCAGCGGGTGCCAATGTGCTCCCCTTAAAGCTTCTTCTTTTTTGTCTAGACACCCTGTTTCCTGACCTAAATAGGACTGTGTTCTCCAATTTCCATCCCTCACCTATCATGAGGATGTTCAAACCTGCACCAAGTCCTCTCAGCCACCACCCACCAAGGCAGGACAAGTCCTGTGATGCAAATCACTGGGAAGATATCTCAGGGAGTAGCTGTTCTCACCCTAATAGTAAAGAACAGCTTATCTCATCAGACAACAGGCAAACGGGAAATTTTCATGATCCCGAGAACCCTCCAAAGTATGTTTTTAAAAAACTGCCTGTAAATCACTAATAAATTGAGAGGGAACGAGAGACTGATGTTATGCTATAGGCACCAACAGTGCAAGTCTCAGAGAAAGTAGCTGACATCATAGCTGCTTTACCCAGCAGGGATTTCCTTCTCTTCTTGGGGAAGATATTCATCAGAAAATATTGGGTCAGGGCTCTGGAATTAAACTGACACCTCTTGTAAAGGAGAAAGAAAAATCCCAATCCAAAAATAAGTCTGATTCTGCTGCCTTTTTCATTTTTGCAGTAAAACCTGCAGGGAGAGTGGTAGGCGGCTCTCTGACACAGTCACGATACTCATTACCACAGCATGTGAAGCACTGCTATTCCATGTGGCCCTTCCTGATTCCCCCCCCTCTCCTCCCAGTGCAGGGGTTAGTAACCAATCACCTGAATTTTGTGCTTACCATTCCCTCCCTTTTCCTTATTGTGTCATCGCATGTTTCCTAACAATATATAGCTTAGTTTGCATGTTCTGAATTTTACATAAATGAAATCATACTGTATGTATTCTTCTACAACTTTTTATGCCTAACATGTTTTAAGGCTCATCGATGTGTGTAGCTGTAATTTCATAGAGTGCAGTGAATATGCCACAATTTATTATTCATCCGCCCTGCTGATAAGCAGTTTTAGCTATTACGAACAACACTGCCATGGACGTTCTTGTGCCTGGTGCACACTCTGGTTTCACAAAGGTGTTAAATATAGGAGGGGAAGAAAGGTGGGTCACAAGGCATATGTGCATCGTTAGTTTTACTTGGTATCACCAAACTGTCTCCCAATGAAGCCTTTTCTCAAGCCAGTTTATTCTAATGCTCCGTCACTGGTAGGAATAGGTGTAAGACATTAGATCATATTTGTTATTTTAAACTGTTAAGGCTTATATCCAGCTGACTCCCCCGACCTATTCCAGGTAGGCAGCAAGTGCCAAAAAGAACTTCAGAGTTGGTTTGTGGCCTGGATGATGCAACCAAGTCTCAGGTTCTTGTCCTCCTTGAGTGGCCTCTGACCTGAATTTGGATTCACATAAACACACTGACACACGTGAGATGACTGGGCCATTCTGGGTAAGAATTTGGCCTTTTACTTAGTAAATGAGCAAGAAAGAAAGCTAAACGACAGGATGCATATGATGTCCCATTCTCTTGCCTCCACTTTCTTTCTTATTGTGATATGTTTGGTAAAGTACCAACTCTGAGAAAATTATATAGAGGAAAATACTGCTAAAAATGGAGCATCAGTTGTAGTAAAATCAGACTATTTATGGTTACTTCTTAGGGCATTAGGCAGCCTGTAGAGAAGAGGAGAAGGAAGAGAAGAAGCATCAACAATTGAACATTTTCTGCGCTGTGCATGGTCCTAAATACTTTAAGATTATTTCACTGAAAAGCTGTTAAGGAAATCCCTTAAACCTTACTTGTGATTGGCTGTCACCTGACCAGGAATCCATGTCCTCTCATTCTCAGGTTCCCTCCTGCTGGCTGACCATTGTGTACCAGCTAACTAGACTTCAATGTCTTCACCAGCAAAGCCAGGGTGAAAGACAGCTCTGTCTCCTCTGGCCCTGGTGACAGGGACATTCAAACAATCAAAACTAACATCTATGAGGACATGTGTCACGAACTCTCCCTGGCCACCACCCAGTTTTTCTTCCTTGCCCCTTATACACTGGAACCTAATATCTCAGACACATGGTCCAGCTCGCAGATGCATGAAATCTGAACTTGTCTAATGGAACATAAATCTGCCAGATATCTAAACGATCCAACTCCAGAATAACAAACAGGGTTGCTGGTAGTTTAATGGAGGGTTTCAACACACACACACGCACGCACACGCACACACACACTGACACACACACACACACCCCTCCTCCTGCCCTCACTCCCATCCCCCAGCTATAAAAACAGAAAAAATAAAATTAGATATGAACAGTATCAGTGCCTTTATGATACCCTCACTTTTAGGTCTAAAGGAGACTATTAAATATTAGCCTCCCTGAGGCTTAAAGACATACTAAAAGATGCAAAAAGTCCCTTGTATTTCAGAGGGACTGTCACTGTTTGGTCCACCATCTCACATTCTGATTAAGAGACTGTAACCAATTCATAAATCACTACAGGGGCCTAGAGTCACTTTGTTAAACTCCTCTTCTACCAAGAGGTCAAAGTACCAAGCTTAATACCCTCAAACAGAGGGCTGCCACCTCAAGTTAAGCACCCAGTGCCACTCTGGACAACCAATGGTGCCTGACAATGCCAGGATCAGAGCTCTATCTCTTTGGGAAAACCACCATGTGCCTTCTGGGAGAAGATATGACATACAAGATATCTAAGCACCTGGAGAGGAAATGGAATTTCTTTGCAAATACAATGAGTGGGATTTTCTCAAGGACTTTCCTCTCTTGGTGACCTAAGCTGCAAGCCTTGACAGAGCTTCAGACTATCACAGGAATCTGGGGCTTCTCCTTCTTTGCTCTTCTAAGCAGACAGACCCTGGAGCAGTACTCTAGGGCTGGGCAAGAGTCTGTGAGGCCCAATCTACTCGGCAGTCAGCCTGGCAGGTAGCCTACAAGTGCTGTTTCTTGACAGCACATCATAGGTTGCAGACCCTAACAGCTATATACCCAAGAGGCACTCCTACTCTTTTTCCTTACTGGCAGAGGCCTGATTTGGTTTGACTGTTCACTGCCCCACAGTTTCAGGGAATGTGGCACTTCCCTAGCACCAGAGAGTGAATGTGAATTTGTTTTAACCAGTCCAGGAAATTCTATTTTCCTACCCAGTGATTAGTTTTAAGAACATGACCCAGTCCTGGTCAGTGGTCCTGTGGGGGTGGGGTGGGTGGGTGGCAGTGTATTGGGGAGCTTCTGGGAAAAGTCTTCTCCTCTAATTGAAATGCCCATTCTTTCAGCCAGACGCTGTGGAATTTACATGTAGATGCCTAGAAATGTGGCAGATATCTGGCAATCATGAGGCAAATTCAAGGACCAAGCTATTAACTAAGGAAGGGAGAACAGAAAGTAGAGCAGGAAGATGAGAGCACCAAAGTCCCTGATTACATCCCCGAGCCCATTACAGTCTACTTCGGTGCTTCTTGCTACAAAAGAAGGTAAATGGTCCAACTTTTTAACTACCTATAGCTGGGTGCTGGCTCCTGCAGATCCACTCTTCAGCCTTTCTACCCTGCTGTCTGCCCAGGAGGCTGACGTATGAACCACCTCCACTGGTCCCCTTGTCTTCGGACTTCCACAGGGTTTGGCTAATGGGGAGCCCCAGCAGGAGACTGGAGGGAGGAGAGTGAAGGCAGGCCTCTAGTCCTGTAGCTCCTTCCCCGCAGGGCCAGTCTGGCTGGCTGGGTCCCCTGACTGAAGGCTACTGCTCCTCTCTGAAGGTGCCTTTTCTCCAGGAGTCTCCTTCCAGGTTCTAGGAACTGCACCATCCCTCTCTGGGCCCAGGAGCTATTACCAAACAGCTCTGCTGATATAAGTTCCTTGATTCCACTACAGTCCTACACCTTTGTAAACAGTCCCTTTATATAAAGTCTTCCCCATATAATCTGAGTGTGCTGCTGCTTGCTGAAATCCCAGGTGATGAAGACATTCTATTACTTGCAGCTGAAAGCAGCCTAAGTGACACCCCCAGCACTAGATTTTAGTTTTTAAAATTCAGGAAACATCACAATACAGAAAATTCCAGGACACTTCCATTCCAGTTTCTAACACAGTTAGTGTGTCTGTTGGTGGCGGGAGGCAGTGGCTGGAGAAACTGAATGGCACACGCATGTGTGTTCTCTGGGTAGCCTTGCAGGAGGGGCTTGATGAGAACCATATCTGAATAACCCTTACGAGTACATAATATACATTATATACACTTTTATTTACAATAACCCTGTGAGCTAGGTCTCTTGATTTTCACTTTATAGATGGGGTCAGGTGAGGATGAGAACTGTGAATTAACTTCTCAAAGTTGCAGCAAGGGGGTGAACCAGGAACGGAAACCACATCTACTGACTCAAATTCTGTGGTTTTCTCACTCCCCAGGGCTTGCCCCTCCCTCCGTGAATCAAGACCAGGAAGGCAGGATGGAACCAAATGGGAAAGGGAAGAGGCAGGGTGACTTGTGGGTTTATGTTGCCTTTCTTATTCTCATCGAAGATTTTTCTGAAATACCTTTAACATCTAAGAAAAACTACATACGCTAAAAAAAAAAAAACACCAAAAAACCACACCCCAACCCAACAGCTTGCCTGGGATTCCAGAATAAATACTGAAATTGGCAGGACACACAGTATCCTTCTTCTCAATGGGTCACGTGAGGACACTGCCTAATAACCATCATGTGTGCGTCTGGGAATATACAATATTTGTGTCTCATCTAACCCTCAGATGCCTCTTTCTTGTGCCAAAAAGAACTGCTCTGTCCTACCTTCTGATGTAATCTAAAAATGTCATCAAAATCTGGCCCCAAAGACGTATAAATTCTTTTTAAGTGGAGGAGACTTCAGTATCCTCCCAGCCTCCTAAGAGAATGGCTCAGATGAAATCATGCCAAGTACTGAGTAAATGGGAGGGGTTTTTTAGTGGAAACCGTAATGCTCTGCTGTGGCCACATTTTCACAATACTTCGGTGGTGGGAGGGTGGTCCCTCTGCCTGGTTAGGCTGGAAGGCTATTTACTATTTTGTTCAGGGGAAACACGGCCCAGATTCAAGAGTCGAGACCAAGTCATGAGACTCACTGGAGTCAAACTCTGGCATCAGCCCCGACTGCTTCTAGGCAGCAGTGCCTTCACCCTAACAAAACCACCTAGAATGCGCCTAACATGGAAAAACAAAGCAAAATATAGCACTCCATGGAACTACAGCATGTGGCATCTCAGGAAGTTGGTCCTTGAATTCAGTTTACTAAGAGAGTAAACTGAATCTTTTTCCTGAGATCAGCTGAAGGTGGCTTTCACCACCAAAGGAGTAATAAAAATAGTGTAGTGAAATTACTCATTTTATAACCAATTACCAAATTATTGTTGAAACAGCCAGTTCTTATTGATACAGGAAGATGTTCAAGACCTAGTACTGGGTAGACAGAGAAAGACAAATACTGTACGGTATCTCTTATACATGGAATCTAAAAATGCCAAACTCGGAGAAACAGAGTAGAGTGGTGGTTACCAGGGCGTGGGTGGGGTTGTTGAGGGAAATGGGGAGACGTTGGTCAAAGGGTACAAATTTCCAGTTATGAGATTATAAAGTTCTGGGGATTTAATGTACAGCATGGCAATTATAGCTAATAATACTGAATCATATACTTGAATGTTGCTAAGAGAGATCTTAAATAGTCTTACCACAAAAAAGAAACGGCAGTTATGTCAGGGGATGGAGGTGTTAGCTAATGCTACAGTGTTAATCAGTTTGCAATATGTAAATGTATGAAATCAATACACTGGACACCTTAAACTTATGCAATGTTGTGCATCAATTGTATCTCAATAAAGCTAGGGGAAAAAAAGGAACAGTGGCAGTTAAGTGCAGTGTAAGTGCTCAATAAACGCTGCCACAGTTAAAAAAAAAAAAAGAACTAATACTGGGTGAAGAAGTAAGGCTGAAGAACAGGTTTTGTGGGGGGAAAAAAAAAAAATCCATCAATATATGTGATAAGAGTAAGACCTGGAGAAATAGGTAAGATAATGTCAACTGCTGTCTGTGGTTACTGAGTTTCTAAATGATTTCTCCCTTTGTAATTTTCTGCAGTTCTGCAAAACATATATATATATAAAATCAAATTAAAAGATCTTAAAAAAGGAAACAAGAGAGCTATTTCTGGGAAGCCCCTTCATACCTCAAATGGGTTATATATATATCCCAATTCTACAGATTTGTCACATGACCAGAATTACTGTTGAAGGTTCAGTGAAACCAAGCACTGAAAAAAAAAAGCCCAAAGCAGCAGCAGGTACTTGTTTTAAGGGAATGGGCCAGGGACTTCCCTGGCAGTCGAGTGGTTAAGACTCTGCACCTCCACTGCAGGGGGTGCGGTTTTTTGTTTGTTTGTTTCTTTGTTTTGCGGTACGCGGGCCTCTCACCGCTGTGGTGTCTCCCGTCGCGGAGCACAGGCTCCGGACACGCAGGCCCAGCGGCCATGGCTCACGGGCCCAGCCGCTCCGTGGCATGCGGGATCCTCCCGGACCGGGGCACGAACCCGCGTCCCCTGCATCAGCAGGCGGACTCTCAACCACTGCGCCACCAGGGAAGCCCGGGGATACGGGTTTGATCCCTGGTTGGGGAACTAAGATCCCACATGCCACGCGGCCAAAAAAAAAAAATGAGCCAAATATTTCTAAGAATTTCAGCTAGCACTGCCCTGGGAGCAATCAGTATCCATTTTGATAAGGCAGCTGCATCTGGCCTTAGAAGATGTTGAGAAGTATTTATTAAAATCTGCACCTAATTGAGATCTAAAATAAGGGAACAGTATTTCCACCCTTTAGTTTAATGTCTTTAGTTTAGATTAAATGCCTAATCTTCCATGCTAATCTTAAATACTGGTACTTAATTTTTAAAAACTAGATGGATAGAGGTTTCAATTTTCAAATCCTATTACACACTTAAATTAGGTGAGAACTAGCTGCAGAGAAGGACATTTCACTGTGCCCTGGGGAGCATAAAGGAGGGAAAATCTGAGAAAGTCAATTAAGGACTCACCTTGCCAGCAAGATCCCCTGATACTCTTCCAGCTGTCTCATGAAGCTGGGGTTGGGCTTGGTCACTGTTCGTCTTTCCTTCACGTAGTCATAGGCTCGGTCCAGATTCCAGCCATACTCCTTCATCGCGTAGGCAATCACAGTGGAGGCTGAGCGACTCACCCCCATTTTGCAGTGCACAAGGCATTTAGATCCGTGTTTCCTAGTTTGGGGGATTGAGGTAAGGAGGAAAACACAATAGTGAGTACACTTTAAAAGCTAGGTTCTAACTGTGTCCACGTCTCCTGTCTGGCCTTTCCATTTTCTTGCTTTGCAATTCACCCCACCTTAGTGCACTTGTGTGCACCTCTAATCAAATGTGTGGGGCAATTCTGGTGCACTCAAACGATATTCAGTGTTAATATTAAGCCTCTCTAGCTCATTCAGCAAACATTTATCAGGCATTTACCATGTTGAAGACAATGTGCAAGGTCTGGGATGCAAAAATAAGTAACAGTTTTTCCCTAAAGGGTAGCACTCATTGGGAGAAGTAGACAATTAAAATTCAAAATGGTAATTGCAATGACAGTTGGTCACAGAGCACAGAAGGAAAATTTTCTATTTAGAGACTGGACCCCATTTTGTGTGTGGCTGGAGACCAGTCCTCTCAGCCCCAGGGGCACGCTGACGGCTGGCATGCTATTGAATTACAGGTGTGGCAGTGATTCATCTAATTTACCCAAATGTTGTGAGTTGCTTCCAGTTGCAGTTCCAGTAAGAGTTCTGTCCCAGGAGGAAAGCACAAACCAAATGAAACTAACTCTCCTCTTTACTCAGATGTAGCCCTGGATATTACTTTTCACAACACCACCACCCGTGTTCTGTCTAGGGACTGGCTATATAACCTGTGGAGCTGGATGGGACCATGTGATGTACCACATGGCTTTCTCAGCAAGGAGAGTGGAATGAATAATTAGCTGTTTTTGTGTTTTTTTTATGGGGTGGAAGAAAAAGAAAACAAAGTCACCATAAACTGACACTAACAAACAAACAAACAAAACTCCTCAGTCTTATGCCAGAGCTCATTACCTTGGATCTGAGCATTACTCAGCTATGCTAATTCTGCTAATAACACAGTGTCTGGCCCAGAGTAAACCTTCCAATATTTGCTAAATGTATGAACAATCTTATGGATCTCCTGATTAGATCTGTCAGTTGTAAGTGGGAACAACATTTTAAAATCTGGAAAAAAGAACAGTTACTCTTATCACTAGTGTATGTGGGCTGGAATCCTTCCCAAGTGGTTATTCCAATAAATTAAAAAATGCACATGTCAGCCTAACAGGGGAAATCTATTCATCCACTCACTCACTGTATTACAGGAGACAAGCTTCCTTCCAGAAGCTTATAATCCTTCTGCTGGAGACAGACACACATGAATGAGTTAAGCACCAATGCAAGGAGGCATAAGGTTAAGTGCCAAAATGAGACAGCCAGCCAGATAAGCTATGGGAATGGAGAGAATGGTCTGGAATAACTGAAACAGTCTCAAAAGAAAGGTAAAATTTTAGTGTCCTATGGTTGGTGCGCATATGTGTCTCTGTATGCTTAGGTGATCCCAAATGACTAGGGCATGTTTGTTTTGCTTATGGCATCACAGAGTTTCCACTTAGACTACAGCTGGCAAGCCAAGTCACAGTGACGCAGATGGAAGTTCAGACATGTGCTCTATATTTTTCCATCAAGCTCTGACAACTTTAATACATCGAATTTCAGGTCTATGCCTGCAGGCACGGAAGGTGCTCAAACTTGGACAATCTTAAGAAAAATACAATTATGAAATCCACTCCTATGAAAACATTTCTTCATTTTGAACTGGGCTTTTTCAGTGGATGGCTTCTAACTCAGGTAATGAAGGATCTGTAGTTAGTTCTCACCTAGCCCAATTTCCCCTTTCAGGTTCATTGCCCACCCCACCCCCTCACTTCAAGTGCTGGATTGTCCAGATTAAGCCCAGCATCACATTAGGAATCCTAAACTCACCCACGTGTAGGTAGAGTGGCCCTGAAAGTGTGGAGTCCTAACCACTGGACCGCCAGGCCCCGATTAGGGTGAAACACATGAGATGCCCAGGTTGCCACTTAAGGGGAGGCACTCACTCTGAGACGCTGACCTATACCTGCAGGACATGGAGAGTGCGTGCCTCTCAGTGAATGTAATGTGGGCGCCTCACGCATCTCCCTCTAACCCCAGCCCTGCTGAAATCAAGTCTTTCTCTTCACTAGGACTGGGGCCTCACCTTGATCTCTAGCCTCTTTGGCTGTAACCCTGACAACTTGCCTAGTCTTTTCCAGTCCCCTTTCCTTAAGGAACTAGACTATTCCCATATACTTGATGGACTGAAATGAGACATGATCTTAGATTCAAGTCCTGTCTCAACCACTAGTTAATATCTCTGAACTTCATCTCTGCAGTCTGTCCTCTTCTGTACAGAAGGAAGACAGCATGTGCCTCTCTGGGTTTTGGAACGTACAGGAGAGAATATGTGTAAAGTACATGGCACATAGGAAGCATGCCATGAGTGGCAGAAGCTTCAACAGTATAAAACAGTCTCTCAGGTACTGGTTAGAGACTTGAGAGAATGGGCTCAGAGCTGGAGTATGGGGATTCAGGACAACTGAGAGGAAGCATTTCCTGACCATGAAGGTCCTTAAGTGAGGTGTGGTTATCATTCTTGAAGGAGGACTTTAAAAACAGAAGTGGGAATTCCCTGGCGGTCCAGTGGTTAGGACTCCACGCTTTCCCTGCTGAGGGCCTGGGTCTTCTCTCTCATATGCCAGGGAGGCTCTGAGTGTCACCCCACATGCAGAGGGAATGTGGCCAGCATGCTTACTGATGGTTTTTTCTACTGAAGGGATAAATAGGACTGGCAAAGAAATCCTCAGGGACTTAAAAAATCAGTGTTGATATATTAATACTAATACTAAACACTAAATTAATACTATGGAATTGTTTCACTAAAAGGACCAATTAATTTAAGGAAGATAACAACAGAAGGGCCAGAGAAAAATTTCACTATTTAGAGTAGCATAAAAGTAAAGTAAAAGAATGGGAAAAAATTTCCAAAGCGGACTGTTTCTCTCCTTGTCTTCAGAGAGCAGGATCAAGTGTTCCACCTGTCGGGAATAATTTCTATTCTATAACTTTCAAGTGTCCCCATTGGTAACTTAAGAATTCTTCCTTCTCTCATTCAGAATTTCTTCTCTCATTCAGAATTTCTTCCTTCTCTCATTTCTATGTCTTTCACTGCAGCTTGAGTTTATTTTCTCTAATTTTGTGCTCAACGGAAATAGCACAAAACATGAGATCATCTTCCAGGGGCTTCATCTACTTAAAGCAAAAGTATTAAGTCACTAGTCATCTTTTTCCTAGTGTTAAGAGATCTCAGTCTCCTTTCTTTTCTTTACTTCCTTTCCTCTGAGTACCATCAGTAAGTTATCTACAGCTTTCAGACCCCAACCATGTGTGGTGCACAAGGAAGAGGGGTCAGAACGTGTGTGTGGGACCATTACTCACTTTGCTTTAGAGATGAATTTGTAAGTGTCATTCCAGTAAGCCAGGAGATCTGTTGCCTCTTCATCATATACCCGAATGTTGTGATACTCAAAGACTCCTGGGAAGAAGTTATCTATCTCTCGAGTGACATTCAAGATATATCGCACCCTGTGAGGAAACCAACGGAGAATATAAGCCCTACTACTCAGGCGAAATCCAATTCCCAGAACTGGAATTTTTCTTATTTAAAACTTGCTTACTCCTGGGCTTCCCTGGTGGCGCAGTGGTTAAGAACCCGCCTGCCAATGCAGGGGACACGGGCTCGAGCCCTGGTCTGGGAAGATCCCGCATGCTGCGGAGCAACTAAGCCCATGCACCACAACTACTGAGCCTGCGCTCTAGAGCCCACAAGCCACAACTACTGAGCCCGAGTGCCGCAACTACTGAAGCCCACGTGCCCAGAGCCTGTGCTCCACAACAAGAGAAGCCACCGCAATGAGAAGCCCACGCACCACAACCAAGAGTAGCCCCCGCTCACCGCAACTAGAGAAAGCCCGTGCACAGCAACGAAGACCCAATGCAGCCAAAAATAAAAATAAATAAATAAAAAACAAACTTGTTTATTCCTGAGGCTGAAATTAAATACTAAAATATTGAAGAAAGCTAAACAAACAAACAAACAAACAAAAACAAACCCTAAGAGGCTATCCTTATTTAATACAGAAATTGTATAACAGGGTCCTGGGCATACCTGGGTATCAGGGAGTTACTGAGAGAAAAGCTGTCTACCAAGTTCAACATCTATATTCCATTTTTAGTTTGTGTTTAGTTATACAATCTCATCTTTCAGAGTCTTCTGAAAATATGCCTTGCATTTTACTCCAAAGAATCAACTTGACGCCCATGATCTGACAATTTCTCTGCAGTCACTAAAATTACCAGCAACAAAATTTATTTTTTGGAAGTCATCTGTATTAAATCAGACTATTAACATGTACCTTAAGAAAAAAAAATAGAAGGAAACATTCCCTCCTATCTTTCTAAATGCCAGGTTGTCAGCTTTTGCTCTATTACTCTCCTTAAACTACACGAAGGCAAGTGAGGCCAGGCTGGGAGGGTCAGAGGAAAGTTGGACTTAAAGCTCTCTTAACTCTCTAGGCTGCATTCCTGGCTGCTATGGCAGCAGATGTGTTTGAGAGTTCTCCCAGGCTTGCAGAAAATGGTTTCTGTATCAAAAATTTCTTTTGCTATCTCTCTCACTATGCAATCTCAATAAATGCTTCGGTTTAATCTGCCAAAGGATTACCTTTTCTCAGTGCTGTGTGGACTTAGACATCACTGTTGTCAACTCCAACAACACGGCACAGACTCACTCATTTCCCTCTGTAGAAGCTGCTTCCTTCTCAGAACCACACGTGGGGTTCTACAAACCCAGTCACTGAAGTCAGAGAAATGACTACAAAAAGGGAGAGCCAAGCTAACCAATTCTGTGGTTAAGGTCAAGCAACCAAAATTTTTCTGGGACATGGTTTGAATCTGTTTTAACTTAGCATCAAAGTCCATTACTAGAAAGGTATTTTTCTTTTTAATTTAAAAAGCAAGCTGGGCTTCCCTGTCGGTCCAGTGGTTAAGACTCGGCACGTCCACTCGGCGCAGGGGGCGAGGGTTCGATTCCCTGGTTGGGGAACTAGGATCCCACGTGCCGTTCGGTGCGGCCAAAAAAAAAAAAAAAAATTTAGAAAAAGCAAGCAACATGCACCTGTGGAAAACACTCCAGCAGTTCCCCAAAAGGTTACCACCATATGACCCCGTAAGTCCTCTCCTAGGCATAAACTGAAGAGAAATGACAACATATGTCCACCCAAAGATTCATACATGAATGGTCATAAGAGTATTCATAATAGCCAAAAAGTGGAAACAACCCAAAGGCCCATCAAATGATGAATGGGCAAATAAAATGTGGTGTGTATATATATCTCCATATAATGGAATATTATTTGGCAATAAAAAAGGAATAAAGTACTAATACATGGTACAACATTGATAAACCTTGAAAATACAATGTTAAGTGAAATAAACCATGCTTAAAAGACTACATATTGTATAATTTCATATAAATGAAATGTCCAAAATAGGCTAATCTATAGAGCAGAAAGTAGGCTAGTAGTTTCTAGGAGCTGAAGGGAGGAAGGGAAATGGGGGTGACTGCTAAAGGGTACAGGCTTCCTTTTGGGTTGGAAAAAAATGTTCTGAATTGATTGTTGCACAGCTCTGTGAATATACTAAAAACCACTGAAGTACACATTTTAAAAGGGTGAACGATATATGTGAATTATATCTCAAAACTGTCAGAAAAAAAAGGCAAGCACACTTCCTCTTATTTCATTTAAAATAAAAATGAACAACCTTCCCATCCCCAATCCCATACTTCAGGAATGGATTATAGCAGGACAGGGTTTCCCAATCTTTTTCATTACAGAAGTCTAGTCAGCCACTACCAATTGGAAATGGCACTCCTTGAAACTTCTTTGTCATTCTTACACTTCATTGTAAGCTATTCCTTACAATGCTTTGTAAGGAATAGCATTTTACTTGGAGTTCTAAAGTCAGTGGATTGGGAGAAAATGGCCTTATTGTCAAAATTACACTTGAAAAATCCCTTAAATCATCCACAGGGGGCAATATACATGTTTTGTGTACAGATCCCTGAACTATAATTCTTGATCCATTGAAGTTTTTTTTTAAAAAATACATTTATTTAATTTTTATTTATTTTTGGCTGTGTTGGGTCGTCGTTGCCGCGCACGGGCTTTCTCTAGTTGCGGCGAGCGGGGGATACTCTTCGTTGCGGTGCGTGGGCTTTTCATTGTAGTGGCTTCTCTTGCTGCAGACCGTGGGCCCTAGAGCATGCGGGCTTCAGTAGTTGTGGCTCGCGGGCTCTAGAGCGCAGGCTCAGTAGTTGAGGTGCACAGGCTTAGTTTAGTTGCTCCACGGCAGGTGGGATCTTCCCGGACCAGGGCTCGAACCCATGTCCCCTGCGTTGGCAGGTGGATTCTTAACCACTGTGCCACCTGGGAAGTCCTTCTTCATCCATTAAAGTTTAAGCACCAGCGAATTTAAGAAACAAGATCTAAGTAGATGTCTGAGCATCTAACCATACTTGTCTTTTTTCTGTGTTCTATAATTTAGCATTGTAAGTAGTAAACGAGATAAATAGGTCTCATCTCCAGCTGGGGACATAAGTCAAAAGTCAAAGTGAATATATGCATGAAGTGATTCTAATGCATTTGGCAGGCAGTGCTCTATCAAATCTCAGATTTCATATTAAACACTGTGTCAGGGGCTAGTTTCCTGCAGGTCACATTCTGTCAATTTTTCTATCATTCCTTCACATTTACCGGGCACCCTTTTGATATAAGGCTCTGAGCTAGGTATGTTTCACACAAATCTAAGATATGGTCTCTGCTTTCAAGAACCTCTGATTCAATCCTTATCAACTTAAATTTTCCAAGTTCTATTAAATTTCATACCTTAATATTAAGTAACCAGATTTCCATCCCCCCCCTCCCCCGCCCAAGAACTCTTTGTATAATCACTTGGCTTCCTTTCTTCTGAGGGAAAAGTAGGAAGTATGCATCTAATCACGTTAAAGATAACCAGAAGGCTGACTTGTAGCTGAGAAAACAGGCAGCCAGCAACCAGTCAGGGAGTCATCACTATCTCTTGAGTCTCAGTAGGTCTTATCTCTGTCCAAAATGAAGAGTTAGAATGGCCAATTTCCAGACATGATTTTCTCTTCTCTTATTGGAATGATCTGACCTCCTAAGGCCGAGTTCAATGAAAGATTTAGGCATTAGCTAAGAAGTGAAAAGGGAAGAATGGCAGCTTTTTGCTTGCTGAATGTTCACCGTGGTCTCAGTTGCTTCAATCAAACTCATAACCGTGCCGCTTAGGAACACATTTCTTACTACAGGTCAGTCTTCTTGTTCAATTTTACACTGTCTCTTTTATATTTATAACCTACTTAGTCTTCATGCACCTTACTATAAAAGGATAGGAACTGAGTCTTATTTTTCTTTGGATCCCTAGCATCGAGCACTGTGCTTGGCCTACAGAAGTTGCTCAGTAAATGTTTAATAAAGACCTGTGAACCCAGCATATGCAGTTCTGTGTACTCTTACATAAAAATAGGAACCAAAGTCTAGAGAGACAGTTAAAAAGATCAGTGGTTGCCAGGGGGTGGGGGTGGGGAATAAATGGACAGAGCACAGACGATTTTTAGGGCACTGAAAATACTCTGTATGATGCCATCGTGATGGACACATGGTCATTATACATTTGTCCAAAGCCATAGAACGTACAGCACTAAGAGTGAACTGTAACGTGAACTATGGACTTCAGATGATTACAAGGTGTCAATGTAGGTTCATCAGTTGTAAAAAAAAATGTACCTCTCTGGTGGGGATGTTGAGAATGGGGGAGACTATGCATGTGTGGGGCAGGGAGTATATGGGAACTCTCTGTACCTTCCCCTCAATTTTGCTGTGAACCTTAAACTGCTCTTAAAAAAAAAGGGAGTCAATAACTAGATTTGGTTTTAAACATCATGAAAGGCTTGCACATTTGTTTTTGAAAGCCTTTCCACTGAAACAGTTGATCTTTCTTTGGAGGTGGGGGGATGAAACAGTGGGAGAATAGCCATTTTAATTTTTATTGAATTACACCCAGTAAGAATCAACTGGAAGCAACTCTTAAGCTTAAAGTTACTCACTGACACCTCTCTGACGGGAAAATGTAAAGATAAAACAGTGATTTCTGCGACATGGGGGTGTCAGCAATTGCTCTGTGTGCTTACCCTCGGTTCTGTAAATCCTCTAAGTTAGAGGCATTCCATTCCGAGCCCTGTGGAACCAAAAAGACAAGGTTAGAGAGTATTAGCCAATGAACCAAATACAATACTTGAAAAGGAGTCCTGTGAGGGAAGAAACAGAGTTTCTAAAAAGAAGGCCAATAACATCTTCCAAGTTTCCTCTCTACGTGCCAGGTACTTTATATGCTATCATATTCAGTTTCCACAAATGACAGAGTAAGAAAGTTACCTTCATTTTTTAGAGAAATGAAAACCAACCCTTATAGAATTCAGATAATATTTGCTCAAGATCACATTGCTGGAAAGGATTCTTTGACCATTCTCCAATCTAAGTTAAATGTCGTCTGTCACTCTTGTTTATAGTAGTCTATTTTATCAATAGCATGCATCACTATATTTTTACTTGTATATTTATTTATGTGCTTATTTACTACCTTTCTCCTCCACTATAATACAAGCTTCTTGAGGGCAGCAACCAGGTCTCTTGTTCTCTAAGGAAACTCCTGCACAGTGCCTGGCACCTCACAAGTATTCTTAAATGAACAAAGTGGCAGTATTATGAATTAAAACTGGATTTCATTTTAAAACCCACACTTTTTCTAGTGCATTATGTTGCATCTAAGAAGTTGGGATGGTACGGTGTGTGTGTATGTCTGTAAGGGGAGAGAGTGAAATAGTCAAACAAATGAGGGAAACATGATGTGCAAAATTTAAAGGAAAATGTTTCTATAGATTATCTGCAAGATACATCAATTGTTAATATTTTGCCATATTTGCTTTCTTGCTCTCCTTCCCTTTCTTTCGATATACATCATACTTTTTTTTTACCTGAACCATTTAAGTAACTTGAGCATCATGACACTTCAATACTTGATCATGTATCATTTAAGAACAAGAATATTCTCCTATATAATTCCATTTCTGCAACCAAGAAAGATAACATTAATAATAACCTAATACATCATCTATATTTGAATTTTAAAAATTGCCCTCAAAATGTCCTTTATATTCATTCAATCAAGAATCATACTGTGCATTTAGTTGCCATGTCTTTAATCTAGAACAGTCCACCCCTGTGCCTTTACTTATTTTGTCTTTCATGATACTGACATTTTTGTAGACTACAGGTCTGTAATACTGGAGAGCTCCCCACAACCTGGATTTATCTGATTGTTTCCTGATGATTAGATTCAGGTCAAACATTCCTGGCAAGAATATGACAAGGGAGGGCTTCCCTGGCGGTGCAGTGGTTAAGAATCCACCTGCCCATTGTGTTAGTTAACCTGCTGATTCTACTTCTGATAAAGCCCGTGCACCACAACTACTGAGCCTGCGCTCTAGAGCCTGTGTGCCACGACTGCTGAAGCCCATGTGCCTGATTCTACTTCTGATACATCTGTGACTGGGAAAGAAATTTTTATATATGCAATGCTGAAATGGATTAAAGCCTGCATATGCTTGAGAGATGTGTTCATGTTACTGCATTGAGCCACCACGTATGGTGTAGAATTTAAATGTTAAACATTTATTTCTCCTATTAAGATGTTATATGTTGAAATGTGGAAATTTGAAGAGTTGATTTCTTCGCACAGCAACGAAGACCCAACACAGCCAAAAATAAATAAAAAAAATAAATAAATTTATATAAAAAAAGAATATTACAAGGGAGATATTGTGTACTTCGTACTGCATCAAATCATGAGGCACATAATGTCAGTTTGTCCCATTATTTGTCAGGCTGAGTTTGAATTCTTGGTAGATACCTTTGTGTCTGCCACATCCCTCTATTGTAAAGGTTCCTTTGAAATTAATTAGTAGTCTATAGTAATCTTTGAAGCCGCATGAAAGCCAAAATAATCTTTTTGCCCTATGATTTCAGCTTCAATTGCCGATCTTGCCCAAATGAATTATTCTACTGGAGGTTACAAAACGGTAATTTTCTAATTCCATCATTCCTTCTGCAAGTTAGCTGGCATTCTTCTGTAAAAGAGTCTCACCTAATCAATCATCACACCCTTTATTGAATTGAAGTGTCACTATGGACTCTTGAATTCTTTTTGTATTTAGAACGTTATAATCCATTACCATCTTTTTTTTTGGACATGCAGATTGTCCGGAATTTGGCCAGTGGGAATTTCTTCAAACAGGTTCCTTTTGATATGATTCCATTAGTCTTTGAGTGCATCCATGCTTTGTGGTACAAAAAGTTGTTCCGGATTCACTTTGTGAGTAGAATCAGCCAGTTCCCCAAGAAGCCCTGGTTTCTTTTAGTGAAGAATGATATTTTGTAACCAAGATCTGGGCATTAATTAGGTATGTTCCTAACTACTGGGTGTCATTGTTTCTAAAACTTTTCAGTGGTCAGATCTAGGAAATATTTCTAAAAAAATACTGGGTTTATATTTTTACCTTCAACTGAAATTAATTCAACACCACAAGGTTCTTCCTTTCGTTCTTGCCTCTCCCACACTGTTTATATCTCCTTACTCCACGGTGAGAACTTTGGTTCCCAACAACTCATTTACTCTACTTACAAAATAGTTTTAACATTATTACACCAATACCAAAACCAATAACAAAAGTATTAAGTTCAAATTTTCTTTGCATTTCTTTTTTTTCCTTATTATATCCCACTAAGGGGTACAATTAGAGTATTATGCTTAAATTATTTGAATTAATTTCTTTCTGTAAGGTTATCAGTTTGATATATATTTGGGTTCATTTGCTCCTGTTTATATTCAATTTTAGGGTGTGTTTTTTCTTCCATGTTTTCCATTTTTTTGAATATACAAGACTTTTATAATATTGAAAGTCAAAAGTTTATTAAAAAGTTAACTTGAAGTCTCACTCCCACCCCCATCTCCTCAATCCCCACGGGTAACCGTTTTTATTAGTTTGTGGCTTATTCTACCTATGTTGTATTTTGAAAAAAATATAAGCAAATATATACTTACCACTTCTGACTTACACAAAAGTACTTTACTACACACCCTTTTTTTGTTCTTTGCTTTCGTCACTTTACAATATAACCTCAGACCCACTCCACATCACAATGCCACTTTCCCCATAGCCTTGCCAACAAAATGTGTGGTTAAGCTTTTGAATCTTTTCCAAACTGATAGGTGTGAAATGTTATCTCAGTGTAATTTTAATTTGCATTTCTGTTTAGCATAAAAGTGAGCAACTCTTCAGTGTTTCAGGTCCATTTTCTATCTTTGAGCTATCTGTTCATGTCTTTTGAAAAGGCAAACATTTAAAAATAAGAATTTATCTATTTCAGAATAATGCATTAAGTGGAATTTAGCTTTAGAAGACTCAGGTTCAAGTCCCAACTCCCCCTCTGACTGGGGGACCTTGGGCAAACTGCTTAACCTCTCTGTCTTCACTTTCCTTATCTGTAAAATGAAACAGTCCTCCCACCCTAGTCCTAGGAATCTAATGGATAGCTTCCCCTCAAACTAAAAATATAAAGTTTCTCCCCATTCCTTTTGCCGTGTAAGAATACAAAGAGAAGTCTGTAACCTGGAAGAGGGCCCTCACCCGACCATGCAGGCACACTGGTCTCAAGACTTCCAGCCTCTCCAGAACTGTAATAAGTTTCTATTGTTTATAAGCCAACACCTCCCGCCACCCCCCCTCACATTTCTTTCATAATAAAATGGAAAACCCTCTCTCCATCCTAAATCCTCCTCTGGACACTGTCCTCTTCCTTTTCCTTTCATGGCCAAGATTCATAGAAATACAATCTAATACTCACTTTCTAAAATTCCTCATTTCCCATGTATCTCAACCCACAGCACTGTGGCTTCTGCCCTCATCACTCTTGCTAATGACCTCTTCTAATTGTCTAATCCAGGTCACCTTTGTAACCTTATTCCACTGGCCTTCTACGAGTATCTATCTTGATATGGTCATCACTCCCTCCTTATGGAATTAGATCAGACTGCACAAATATCTAGCCTCATGCCTGGCATAACAAAGAGGATCAACAAATGCTTGTTGAATATGAGATAAGTAAATGAAGCACTCTGAAAATTGTCAAGTGTTATGTAAGCACTATCTTCGTATTACAAGTGATCTGTAATTTGGCCATCGAACTAGGAGATCTCAAGGATGCTGTGCTGAAGTACATTTAGGAAAATTGTGAGTAAGTGACGGATGACTGATCTTTTCTACAGACCAGGGCTCACCTGACTTGCTTTAAAAAAAATATAAGAGGTTCTGAAGACTCTGCGCTCAAACTTAGAAAACTGGCTCCCATACCAAAGAAACAGGCAAGAATTATTTAAAAAAAAAAAAAAAAAAAAAAAGGACTTTCAAGGAGACAGAAGCCAAGCAATAAGGGTTGAGTGGTTAAATTGGAGCCAGGGAAATGTGACCACCTCACTCCTTAATTTAGAAATCTAAATCCTCTGCAGAATTCTGTACAGCTAGATGGAAATAACCCTGATGTGATGGTAAAAGTCCATGGTTTTCATCTACCGGTCCAGAGAAACTTTAAACTGACAATCTGAAATGACACATATCCAGAAACAAAATAAATTAAACGCATCAGCTACTGACTCAGTGAAGCCCATATAAAGTGACTTGGGCTCTGCTTAGGGCTGTTTCAGGTTCAACGGAAAGAACTGGAATCAACATGGTGTAATTACTTTTCTGTCCTCAATACAAATGCCATGCATATAAGCCCCCTTGGGTCCTCAACAGACTCAATCTCTTTTTTTTTTCCTCCATGCTTCTCAGGCAGTGACATAATTCCATGGGGGTTTTGGATAAGTTCTATGTAATTATGCAAAGCATATTTTAATTGTATGGAAGTATAAAATGAAATCTTGAAACTATACTGTAATACATTAAAAAAAAATTTATTTATTTTTGGCCGCGTTGGGTCTTTGTTGCTGCGCGCGGGGTTTCTCTAGTTGCGGCAAGTGGGGGCTACTCTTCATTGCAGTGTGCGGGCTTCTCATTGCAGTGGCTTCTCGTTGCGGAGCATAGGCTCTAGGCACGTGGGCTTCAGTAGTTGTGGCACGCAGGCTCCATAGTTGTGGCGCACCGGTTTAGTTGCTCCGTGGCATGTGGGATCTTCCCAGACCAGGGATTGAACCCATGTCCCCTGCATTGGCAGGCAGATTCCTAACCACTGTGCCACCAGGGAAGTCCCGCTCCTACAGTTTATTTTTTATTTTTTAAAATTTTTTTTGCTGTACGCGGGCCTCTACCACCAGGGAAGCCCCCTACCGTTTTTAAATAAGTTCACTTCCACCTTTCACTCTGGTTCACCTACACTGTACTCTGGCCCAAAGACTGAAGTGACTGATTTCTTTTAAAATGTTATCCTTAGTACATGCACCCCAGTGTTCACTACAGCACTGTTTACAATAGCCAAGACATGGAAGCAACCTAAATGTCCATCAACAGAGGAATGGATAAAGAAGATGTGGTTCATATATACAATGGAATATTATTCAGCCATTAAAAGGATGCATTAATGCCATCTGCAGCAACATGGATGGACCTAGAGATTGTCATACTGAGTGAAGTAAGTCAGAAGGAGAAAAAGAAATATATGACACCCCTTATAGGTGGAATCTAAAAAGAAATGATACAAATGAACTCATTTACAAAACAGAAACAGACTCATAAACTTAGAGAATGAACTTATGGTTACCAGGGGGGAAGGGTGGGGGGAAAGGATAGTTAGGGAGTTTGGGATCAATATGTATGCACTGCTATATTTAAGATGGATACCCAACAAGGACCTACTGTATAGCACAGGGGCCTAACTCTGCTCAAAGTTATGTAGGAGTCTGGGGGAGAATGGATTCATTTATATGTATGGCTGAGTTGCTTTGCTGTGCACCTGAAACTATCACAACATTGTTAATCGGCTATACTCCACCCCCACCTCCCAAAAAAAAGGGAAGAATTCTGTAAGTTCCAAATTGGGATGAAAACTAAAATTGCCTGCAGTAAAAAAAAAAAAAAAAAAAAAAAAAAAAAGTTATCCTTAGGAAATAACCTTGTTGGGGTCCAAAAGTTCCAAGCAAAATAGAAGAGGAGAGCACATTTATGGCAAAGAAGGACGACTGTACTGGGGGTTCTGCAAAGATCATACAACTCGACATAATCTTCAAGGATTGGTATCCCTGTCCAAATCTTTATCATACCATACCTACAGCCTCAATGCTGTGAGTCACTTTACTGTGGCAGCCAGGCACAGGATCGATAACTTTTTCTTCTAAAAAGTTTATGCTACACATCTCCAGTTGAGGGGCAAAAATCATGAATATGAGACTTAATTTTTCTTTGAAACCAAAACTCTACTTTAAAAGGATTTGTAATGTCAAATCTTGAAAAAGATAACAATCAGCAGTAAAATTCTGACTTCTTTCCCATTCACAAACAACATTACTGGTTGCCTGTCCAATATTACTGTGTTTCCCTAATTTAACTAAGAATGCTGCCTGCCTTTCTGCAAAGGCTCTCTGTTCACATCTAGCATTTTCTCAGCCAAATCGGACAGCCTCCAGGAGAGCTGTTGATACGAGATTTGGTTGGCAAAGGCTTCCAGCTCAGAGAAGTAGTACACTCTTAAGGGTGTGGAAGAACTGCTTTTTCTGGAAATACCCTGGCTTCCAACCAATCAATCCTGGCTTCTCGCTGCAGATTTTCTTTAAACTACACTCTATACTTTTCTTCTCCGTATCAGCTGGACACCTTTCCAAATAAACATCGCTGTGCAGTGCACTACTAAGCCGAGCATTCTTCCAAAGGGAGGGGAGGAATCCTGCTGCATCCCTTCACACAATCTGCTTGCGCTCCAGGCATGGCAGCTACACACAAGATGAAATGACTTTGCAGAAAATTAACAACACCACTTACAGTTTGGATAAAACCTCTTTTTCTGTGTCAACTGCTGGGAAAACCAGCAGAGCACAGACTCACTGGAGAAGAGACAGGAGTTTGGACACAGGATATGGTGGTACAAACAAAGGGAAGAAGCCATCACAGAAGAAATACAATAAGATGTTTAGACAACCTGTTCATGAACTTATTTTGCTGGATAAGAGTTAAATTTCAGGATTCTCCAGTTTGAAAGTTTTTTTCCCAAATAAGAAAAATATTCACAATGCAAAGAACATGTCCATTCTCGAGAAAACAGAATTATATCTGAAGCTGAATACATTTTCCTTTTTTCAAAAATATGTACATAGATACATATTAAAAAAGTAAAAAAGAACTAGAAGGCAATATTATATAATGAAAGATAATAGTGCTTATCTCTCTTGGTGTTGATTAAATGTCATTTATTGTCTTCTGAAGTTGTCTAAATTTTCTATAACGAACATGAATTATTATTATTATTATTTTTTTGTGTGTGTGTGTGGTATGCGGGCCTCCCTCTGCTGCGGCCTCTCCTGTTGCGGAGCACAGGCTCCGGACGCGCAGGCTCAGCGACCATGGCTCACGGGCCCAGCCGCTCCGCGGTATGTGGAATCCTCCCAGACCGGGGCGCGAACCCAGTTCCCCTGCATCAGCAGGCGGACGCGCAACCAGTGCGCCACCAGGGAAGCCCTATTTTTGTAATAAGAGAAAAACCCAAGACAGAAGACTACACCAATAATCATGAAATAATAGGATGAATTTAGTGATACAAATACTCAAATGCATTTCTAGTTGATTAGTGACTAATTTGGGGAGAACTGGATTGTTTTTTCTGCTTAGAGTACTATTAAAATTTATTTATATGTCTTAAAATAGTACCATTTGAGGAAGGGGTAAGGAGAAGGTAGTTCTTGAGGGGGTGGCATCAGAGACACAGGGAAGAGTGTCTGAAATTAAACAGTTAGATAGTGACTGAATTTGATATTCGTTATGTCTGCGTCCTTTTAGGTACTAAGATCTAAGCTCAATGGGAAAGCAACTCCAAGTTTATAGCTGTGGTCACTTTCAAACGAGTTATTTTTGGCTACAGGCACTTGCCCTTCATAAGAATTAGTCATGTTACATAGAGACAGTTGGGGGCAGGGTCCATTTGAATGAGTGACTCATAAGTTTTCTATGCACAACACAAAAATTATTTCCAAGGATACAAGACCAGGGAATACGTGAACCCTCATGGAATTACACACAAGACAACAAAGCCAGGTGCTATACAAATGGAAAGGTCAGTGACAGTTTCGCCGTGTGATCTACATCAAGAAATGGCAACACACGTTGGTCAAGTTAAAGTAAAGAAAAGAAGCTCCCCTCCCAGCTCACAGCTTTTCATGAGTAATTTCATAGCTAAACACCACCATGAATCACTTGACAAGCATACATACTCCAAAGTGTCAACCAGTTAATTTAGGGAACAAGCCTTCAGTGGCATGAAGTCTGACTGCTTGGTGAAATAAACTCTTATATTCAGGGTGAGATGATGCAGTTTAGTCAGTTCCTGTGCCTATTTATTCCTCTTCTCTCCTGTTTCCCAGCTTCTAATCACGTCACAAATGTCCTTACCAGAGAAAGGAAGTGAAATTCAAACCAATCGATTTAGTTCCTTGTCAGCATTTTTAGTCAAAGTATGTGGGAATTGGAAATAAAAGTGAGGTTCTGGTGTTCCCCACGGACTTCAATTATCCTTGTTATCCTTGTTCCCACTACCATGTACAGATGAAAACTAGAACTCTTTAACATTTGGGAGATAAATAGGTCTTAGGATTTTAGAAGCTTTCCTAATCCATCTGTCAGAGAGATCTCCTTGGGCTAATTACAAGCCACTGAATGCTCAGGTACCATGAAGAACAATTTTAAGTCACTGAAGATTTGGTAATCAAAAAGTAATTGAAGGGGCTTCCCTGGTGGCGCAGTGGTTAAGAGTCCGCCTGCTGATGCAGAGGACAAGGGTTCAAGCCCTGGTCCGGGAAGTTCCCATATGCCGCGGAGCAACGAAGCCCGTGCGCCACAACTACTGAGCCTGTGCTCTAGAGCCCACGAGCCACAACTACTGAAGCCCGCACACCTACAGCCCATGCTCTGCAACAAGAAAAGCCACCACAATGAGAAGCCCACGCAGCGCAATGAAGAGTAGCCCCCACTCACCGCAACTAGAGAAAGCACGCACGCAGCAAGGAAGACCCAACGCAGCCAAAACTAAATAAATAAAATAAATTAAAAAAATTTAAAAAAAAAGTAATTGAGGGACTAAAAATGTAGCTACAAAGTTCCAAATGTTTTAAAAGTCCAATAGTCTTTGTTATAAGTAGTATTCTGTGGGGCTTCCCTGGTGGTGCAGTGGGTGGGAATCCTCCTGCCAACGCAGGGGACACGGGTTCGATCCCTGGCCCGGGAAGATTCCCACATGCCGCGGAGCAACAAAGCCCGTGTGCCACAACTACTGAGCCTGCGCTCTAGAGCCCGTGCTCTGTAACAAGAGAAGCCACGACAATGAGAAGCCCGCGCACCACTCGCTGCAACTAGAGAAAGCCTGCGCACAGAACAAAGACCCAACACAGCCAAAAATAAAAACAAACAAATAAATAAATTTATTTAAAAAAAAAAAAAAGTAGTTTTCTGCTCTGTTCAGACATATCAGATCTTAGACCCATTTGGCAGATTTAAAAGAGTGACCTCAAAAAGGATCATTCTTTTTGGATACACTGTATAAAACTACTCTGGACTGGTCTGCTTTGTGGCTCTATTATGTAGGACAGATGAGATCTTTAACAGCCCATGGGGAAGAAAGGCCTGATCTGTAGCATTTGCCAATTTCCTCGGTGTAAATTTTCCCACCATAGTCAATTGATGTCACTGAGGAATTGGGAAGAGATGAGCAGAAGCACACCATTACATAACATTTCCACCATACAATAGATGTAAATGACCTTAAGAGCACAGATAATTGTAAAATGTAGTAAAATATAGGAAGTGATGAGGTTTGAGTATTTTATGACCTTTGTTTTTAATGTAAGTTACATTTTATCTAAATATAATAAAATTTGATAATTGCCCCCGCCCCCATGAGTTGGTATGGACTAGCCCCAGCACACCCCTTTAAAGTGGCCCTAAGACTTACCAAGAACACGTGCTCAAATATCTGTGTAGGGCTATCCATCTGACCAAGTATCACTATCATTTCATTATCTATAAATTCCTTGAATTCTCGCAAGTTGCACACCATTTGCATTTCCAATTCAGTTCGTATCTGAAACAGAGAAGACATTTTGTACTAATCTCTGAAAAGTCCCTCTGGACTTTCAATCACTCACCATTTCTAGCCCCACTCCTATTATTATTCTACCTCTAGCCTTGGAACAGTGGGCACTCAAGGTCTCTTACCTCTTTGGATGTGATATTCTCCAAATCCTTCTGCATCATAATCTCCCTTAATTTGGTTTTAATTAGCCTTTCTGTTCGCTCACGTTCAGTTGGTCTGAGAAGAGAGAAATGGTGATTTTTCTTAGGCAGGAATTTGACCAAGTTAATGAATGTGCCATCTGATTATGTTTCCAAACTGGCAGGCCTTCCCTTTGTTACCCTTAAATATATATTCCGGAGGCATGGGAAAAAGAAAATTATACTTTAAAAGGTTTCTTTTCAGAATTTATAGAATATAAACATGTAGAAATTATTACTTGAAGAGATTGTACATGTCTAAACGCCCATAAATATATTCACGTATACAGATCCAAGAAGGAGTAAAAGACAAATAGGCTATACTGAGTGTAATACTTTAATGGAGGACCATTTCCCATCAAGTACCCCTGAGTACCACTTGCTGAGCTAGAATACCAAGCTGGGAAGACCAGTGGTGTGACCTACTCTGGAACTGGGTCTTGGGTAGCTTAAAAATGCCACCCAATGCTGACCATTTGTTGCTACGGTTCTAGAAAAATGCGAAAGAGAGAAGAGTGGTTTCTGCCTTCTTCAATGAAGCAAATTCTCTTCCAAAATGGATTTTAAGGATTAGCTACCTGGAGTACTCCATCCCAAATGTTTTCTTTTTCACAAAAGCTCTCACCAATATCTCTGTGAAATTATTATCCCCATTTTACAGATAAAGGAAATAAACAGCTAAAAGGTTAAATGACATGCCAACCGTCACTTTCACTGGCAGGAGACCCAGAACTCTCCGTCCAGCCTAACACTCTACCTGCAAGATTATGTTGCTTCCCTTAGTCTTCTGACTCTCTTAAAAACAAAAATTTCCCTTGGAACTTTACTATGAAATCAAACTAGGAAGCTGATTCTCCAATTACGAGAAAGATACTGGTTCAACATAACTAGATGCTTCTCTCTAAAAGCATTATTTCATATTATGCAGAATTTGAGTGAGGCTAACAGAGAGCACTTTCTGTCTCATCTTTCCCTCCTACCTACTTGAGAAAGGTATCTGCCCTGTACTTCCTTATTTGGAGATGGAAATGGACTAAGCCTTCAGGCATCCTGCCTGCCCTTGCTGCCTACGGCCTTATCACTGGCTGCAAAAATAGCTTCAGTATAATCTCCAAAGATGGATGCTCTGACCCCACAACCTTGGGGCTCCCCACCACTTGGACTCTTAGTTTCTCACGAACCCTGCAGAGTATAGCTAACGCCTCTGCCATTTCCCTGTCAGTCGGCCAAAGCATCCCTGTGTTGACTAGGATTAACATTCTGAACCATGCTCCCCACCATTTTTCCTAGACATAGCTAATGGTGGAAAGTTATGCATTTCAGTCTTCTACTAAAAATAAATATTGGTAAAAAACAAATTTTAGCACCTGTGTGCATCGGTTCGATTCCCTAGTTTAGCAGACTTTGTCCCAGTCCTTTCACACTTGTTGGGCCAGAGTGGTTTGGGAGCATACATACCTGGGTTTTAATCCCAGCCCTGCTACTTACTAGTGGTATGACCTTGAACAAATAACCTTCCCTTTGCTGAACCTCTGTTTCCTTTTCTATAAAATGCGAACAGTAATACTATCTGCCTCACGAGGTTTTTATGAGAATTAAATGAGATACCATGTATGAAGCGCTTGGCATAACATCTGACGTACACTGGAGGCACCATACACCTATGTTCCCTGCTCTACCTTCCTTGGATTTCAAAATATAAACTTTATTCACAGTAGAGCACTTAAGTCCATTTTGGCATACATTCTCCTCTGTATCCTCAGCATTATTTTTTAGGCTTTTCTAGTCAACTTAGGGAAGAAGAGGGAATGGAAAAGGCATTACAACACAAACATACTTTCTCCCTTGATTTCACTAGAGAAAAATCTGGGAAATACATATATACACAAAGAAAATAAAAATCACTGAAAATCCCCGTCATTATTAATACTCTCACCTACAGCTCTCAGTCTCTTTTTCTATAGGCAGACATTTGTTTATTAAATACATCTTAAATTGTGGTTATATTGTACCTAGTAAGAATTAACATTTAATGAGCCTTTACCATGTGCCAGGGATTACATTTTACATTATTATTATTATTATTTTTGCTCAGGGATAGAGAGAGATTATGGGCAATTTCATTTTCATTCCTTTTTGTGCTGTAATTTCCAAATCTTCTCTAATAAAATCAGGAAAAATGAAAAGTCTGATTCAAAATGTCCATTTATGAACCAGATGAGACATCCATTTCTCCAATACCCATCAACCAGTCACAAAGCATGAAATCAATAACACTGCCCACGATTCTGAAAGCCATACATACTATCCTTATCTTTTTAGTTACTGTGGAATCTTATTTATTTATTTGTTTGTTTATTTATTTATTTATGGCTGCGCTGGGTCTTCATTGCTGTGCGCGGGCCTTCTCTAGTAGCGGTGATTGGGGGCTACTGTTTGTCGTAGTGCGCGGGCTTTTCTCACTGCGGTGGCTTTTCACGGGCTCTAGGCGCGTGGGCTTCAGTAGTTGTGGCTCGCGGGCTCTAGAGCGCAGGCTCAGTAGTTATGGCGAATGGGCCTAGCTGCTCCATGGCACGTGGGATCTTCCCGGACCAAGGCTTGAACCCATGTCCCCTGCACTGGCAGACATATTCCGAACTGCCGCGCCACCAGGGAAGCCCCAGTTACTGTGCAATCTTGAAAGGACTAGAGCTACTAGTACTAACTGGTCCTCGTACCAATAATACCCTATACCAAAAAGCTTTCACTGTTTTTTTTGACTGTTCCATTCACACAATTCTTGGAAATTTCACCTTTTCTAGTAAAAAGCATTTATCATCTAAATTAAGCCTTTAAAAAAAGAATCATGAATTGTTTTGGTATCACTTTAGGAATCTGAAGGTGAAGGTTTGTAAGACCATTTAGCAAGTAGCTACTCTTCTTTCCCAGATGCAGAACACCTTGGAAGTGCAGAAAGATCAATTCAGAGCAAAATAAACATCCTGATTAATTTCCAAAGCAGGAACTAAGTGTGAAAAAATTTCCAAAATAGTCACATAAGTTTCAACACATAGACCTAAAAAGGAAATAAACATCAGCTCCACCTTAGGCTATCCAATCTGCAGTACAGCAGGGAGATTTAATAAAAATGTTACAGACCTAACAAGGCAAATGTGGGGCTTAGTAAGACAGAAATTACTATATTTTTAAAAATTTGAACAGAAATCAGTTAAAAATTAGCATAACAACGTAGGTATTCTAAATTGACTGGAAACATCTTGTTTTCTTAAGCATTAGCAACATCCCTCTAAAAGCTTCTCTACGTCATTAATTTGCTTAGGAAATGCTTCTTTTAAGATAATGGAAAGTCAGACTTCAGCCTAACTCCTTTAAACTCAAATTTCAAATTAGTGGAATCTGAATTAATGGGATTTTATGGTATTGCAGTTCTTAACTATGGAGACTCCACTGTGCCCAGGAGTGAAACTCTTCAGGCCTTTGCACACAACAGAAAAGACAGGTTTCTGTGCGTGGCAGATGTGTAGTGCAGACAATGACTAACATCACTGGTAAGGTTAATTCCCTAAGAGGAGAGATTAGGGAGGAACATGCTGGTTCTGACCCCCGAGAACGCAACAGAGAGGACTTCCATGATCCTCAGCAAGATGACTTACATGTCTGTAAAAAGAGCTGGAGAGTCAGGCCGGTGGGACTGCACATCCTGCATAGCATTCCATTCATTGACTGAGGATTGATCTGAGTTGATATGGCTCTCATAATAACTCACCCAGGTGAGAAATAGGCTGCCAGGGTAGTAGTTATGCATTCTGGCGACTTCACAAGCCTTGTGTAGACTCTGTAATGCAGACCTGAAAGATATGCTGGGAAATGAACACTGGAGAACTGTGGGGATACCAAAAGGCCAATAATCCATGTGCTCCCCAAACTCTTCCAATTTTTAAATCCTATAGAGTTGGGCCTCTGGAGAATCTATTCCTTGGAATTCAAGAACCTCTGATTCTGATCATACTACATTATCTCTTCATAGCAATCAACTAGACATTTCTTGCTGAAAGATATGATGCATTATTAAGGGAGGGGGTAGAGGGGAGCAGGAGAACTGACAAGCTACCAGTGAAAAATAGGTCTGAGTACCTATGGAGCTCACAATCCTGTAGTTGGAACCACGCTGTGGCTCCTGTCACTAGAGAACTAAAGATCTACTTCATTTACTACACAAACATTTGTTTCTCTTGGCACAGAGTCACGTTAGAACATGTATTCCCTATGACTCTTAGAGGTTCCACAAAGATCACATAGACAGATGTTCCTAAGCCTTGAGGACAAGTCCTTTAATGTCCAGGATGTACTGATCTAATGACATCTGTCATTCTTGCTACCTTAGTCTCCTAGTCTTTTTAAACCATTTATTCATACACTTGAGCTACTTTCTAAGAACAGCTCTGGTTATACTGAGACTAATTAAATCTCTGACTCTGAACTCAGGAACTCAAGAAGGGTAAACAAAACTGAAAAGTACCTTTTTGGTTATATACTTGGGAAAACTAAAGCCAGAAATGCTAGGAAGAGTTATACAAGAGCAGGCATCTTTCTATGTTTTTGTTTACTGATTTGTCTCAAGTGCCTAAAAGAATACCTTCTTTTAAAAAAAAAAAAAAGAAAAGAAAAAAAAAAGAATGCCTTCTAGTTCAAAGTTGGAGCAAGTTAAAATTCGTTGAATGAAATGTCTTATTAGCTATAAACTAATGTCTCTCTTCTAAGGGAAAAGGATCGTATGCGAGAACTCTGTGGCCAATCTATACCCATCTTTTTCTTAAAAATGTCTTTTTATTGTTTTTTTTTCTTTCATAACAAATGTGATCATGCTCATTTTAGGAAATTTAGGGACCTCAGGTAAACGGCAGAAATATCCTGTAATCTGACTGCCCAGAAATAACCACTGTTGGTCTCTGCAGAGATCTAAAATAAAGATGATCATATTCTGCACACCATTTAACTTGTTCTTTTACTATACACCTTGTCATCAGCATCTTTCCAGGCCAATAAATATTCTTCAACTAGATAATTTTTAATGGTTGCATAATATTTAGAAACACGGATGTACCACAACTTAACTGATTCCTATTAGTTTAGCCATTTAAATTGCTTTCCATTTTCTGCTACTATTAGAACACTGACAAACATTCTTATAGTTAAAAATTTGCACACACCCTTGATTATTACCTTAGGATAAATTCTTAGAAGCAGAATTACTATGTCAAAGGGCATACAAAATGATACAGCAAGCTGGCAAATCATTCTCCAGAAAGGTTGTTCCAGTTTATTTTCCCACAAGTAAGTCTATGACAATGCTGTTCCTTGAGTCCTTGTCAACCCCGTAAAATGTAAATTAAAAAATAAAATCATGACCAATTTCATGAGGAAAACATGCCAGTCCATTTTTAGTAGGGAAACAGATTTTCCCGTAAGAAGAAAGTTGCAGAATCTTTTAAAATGCCTCCTTTTACTTAAAGTAAGCCAAATTCTCAGAATTCTCAGCAAATTTCAGTTTCTTACACAGATTCAAAGGTAAAAGCCAGCTTAGTGCAATGTACAGGATATTCGATGCATGTTTTCTTCATCCAGGAAACACATGCTTCAAAAGCATTATGCCACAAATGTCTGGTGCAAGTGTCCTAAACACACTCAAGGCATAACCAGCTCATACTTCAGCTGCATACAGGAGAGCGAGGCTGCAGTAACTACGTTCCTGTGAAGGAAACACCTGGTCTGAATGCTGCTTTGATTCATACATCATCTTTTTCTTTTCTTTTTTTTTTATTTGGTGACTTTCAGTTCACTACTCCTCATGTGGTACACCAAAAAAAGTTTATTCTGCAATAAGCCAACAGAGCTAGGACTAGTCAGTCTACTTTAGAACATCAAAGCTTGAATTACTTGAATCCTCAAGAATTAAGACTGCTTTGTACTCCTCCCCAAAATATAACTGAAAACACTGCATTTATGGGACTTAGGACTTAGGGGTTTTACCTGGTATACAGGTCAGTTGCTTTCAATGGACCCTTAGTCAAAAGAGGTCATAAGTTTTCTATGAGAAATTTATCTGTGAAATATGCCCTAAATCTAAAAATTGGTCTAAACACATAACCTGAAACTCTGTCCTACCTCAATTACTGCATGAAATAAGATTTAATTGTTCAGCTGACTCTCTTTTAGGACCGCACCCACTTCAAGCCTATCAATCCTGTTATTCAGGGGTAAGTTATCTCCCTGGAGTCTTTTTCAGGCTCCTTTATTTCTTGTTTGGCTTGCATTCTGCCCATTCTACTCCTCATGGGGACTTCCACTATAGAACAGGCAACTGAATGAGGAACTGAAACTCAAATCGCTGATTGGGGGATGACGCTGGATCTGAGTCACATCATTCCCTGCTTATACTGGATCATTTTTCTAGATAATCTAGAACAAGAGAATAAGAATCTATTCTGTCTAAATGTAAGAGATACTCTTAGGCCAGTTATATAACGTCTCCAAACTTTGGTTGTCTCACCCATAATAAGGAGCTAATAATATTATTTTGGAGAGTTGGTGTGATGATTAGATGTATTCCATGTAAAGCACTAGGCTCAATGCCTGACATATATAGTAAGTAACCCAAAAGTGTCAGTACACCAGCTGATGGTTATTAACAACTACAATGTTTTTTCTAGGCTTTATTTGCATTATGTAAATAGTCTCACAAACAGTTGCCAGCAATTAAATGGAAACTTATCGATGTATAATATAACTCCATCAATGCTATCCCTGATTACCTGAAGAAAGGGGAAGTTAATGCATAGTCGTCAATGTTCTAGACTCGGCTCTAGACTGCTACTAACTTAGTCAATGTGTCCCTATAAAACTCAGTTCCAACTGGCTATCTGATCCATTGTCTTCCAGAGTCTCAGAGCACCTCTGAGTTTCACTTGTTCACCAATGCTGAAGGCCTTCCATTGTGATAATTTGAAAACTGAACTTCTAGGTCATCTTTAACTATGACAGCCACCCAGACAGATCACACAAAATCCTATACACACAAACAGATCATAGAGCATTTTCATAAAGAACTGTACCATTTCAAATACTACTTCTCACAAAATATTGTTCCAATAATATTAAAAAAACTTTCATAGAGATATTAAAAGTCCTCTTACCACATTGCCTGCACAGACACAGGTTTGAATATGTGAACTCTGTTATCTGTTGATACGCTGAACCCACTAAGGAAAACAGAAGGAGACAAAAATCCAAAAATGAGAGTAGGTTATTTCAGTTGTGAGTTTTCAAGGCTGTTTCCCAGGCTAGCAATTGCTGGCTCAGTAGAAGGTATCATCAGGCACTTTGTGTAGAAGTTAACTGGAGTATGGGACTTGACTGAAAAGCTTCAACGATTTGTCTGATTTTATCTACCAAGCAAAATGAATGGACTCCCACATTGGAGTCAGGGAATTACATACTGTTTCCCAGCTGTAGCTATGGACAAACTGTTCTGCTGTATGTTTCTATTTGGAAGTCTTGTGGGTTCTTAGCAAACCTGACCCTGGTTTTATAAACTGGAGCAAACATCTTGGTCTCTTGGGGACACATTCTAAAAACACCAGTAGGTGTGTGGGGGGGGTGTCACTGGAAAGAACTGGCACAGGAATGGGTTATACTGTAGGCTGACAGCTGGCAGAGGCAGCAAGAGGTTATTTGAAACAGAACATATCATCCTCTGGGAGAGCACTGCAACAGTCCCACATGCTCAGATTAAAGAGTGAGCCAACAAACTAGTTCTTCTTTGTTTGGATTCTTACCATAGTCGGTCTAGAGGAGTAGAAGTGAGAGGCTCTGGCAAGCTGTATTTTTACTCTACTTTACAAAACAGGAGTTTAAAAGGACTCACTGAGCTGCTGACATGACAGTTCAGTGGGCATAACGGGCCTCCCATTCAGCTGAATGAATGGGCACTAAGATGGAACCCCACCCCTTGGCTTTCTGTAGGAGAATAAAAAGGGAAAGCTCTTACCCATCACCATCCAAATGAATTAGGGTGTCACTCCAGAGAGGCAGGACTAAGCCCATGGTACAAGTGCTACTGCAAGACAAGAAATAGTCCATAAGTTACTTCCTGTTACTCTAGGAAGCAGCTGTTTATTAACTCTTTCACTACAAAGGATAAGTCCCTAAGCTCTAAATTCTGACGTAAGTGCAGAAATTTCTATCATATTACTAGTAACCCAACATATGTGCCCAGGAGCTGTTTAAACAGGTGTTAGTTAGGTCTCTATGTATTAAACATAGAGAACTTATTGACTGAGCTTCCTTTACTGCTGTCTTGCAAATGGCCACTGTCTAAAAAGTCCAGGTGATCGCTGACTTGCGATTGGCAGGTCTCAGCCCAAGTTCACAGCACCCAATTCAACTCAGAATTATTTCTAATGCCAAGAACTACTGCTAGTTACTGAAGACCTCTGAATATGTGATTTGCTCAATGCTAATCCTGAGGTTTACATAGATTTATTAAATACCAGAACATACTCAATAGTCTAAAAGGGAAAAGTAATTGTTAATGGCTTGTAATCAAGTTAGAGAGATAAAACAGACACATTACAACTTAAATAAATAAAACAGTGCTTGGTGGCTGTGCACTGAAACAGCACTGCTGAAATGCAGAGTGAAGCGGAATGTCAACAACCAAAAAAAGGGTAGCTCTAGTATGGTATGTTAAAATATTATTTAAATCACACCCTATCCCAGGGAGGAAACTAGTTTTAAGTTAATGGAACAGGTTGGGATGGGAAGCCATGGACTCCCAATTGTGTCTCTTATCACACCACTTCTCTGGACAACTATAATCTACCTTAGAACTCTGCCACTTTCTCTCCTTAAGGCTGCCATAAACCATTTTCCCCTCCATCCAATCTCCCAAAGGCTCCTACACCCTCTCCCTTCCAATATATCTTAGAAAAGCAGCATGGTATAGTAGAAAGAACACCAGATGTAGGAGGTGGAACAGCGAAGCATGGTTAAGAGCATAGGCTCTGGAGTCAGAGGGGCTTTGGAATCTGGATTCTGGCATTAACTGTATAATTTTAGGCAAATTATTTAATTGTGTTGTGCTCCAGTTTCATCTGTAAAACTGGGATAAAACCACCTTCTTTTTTTTTTTTTTTTTTTTTTGCGGTACGCGGGCCTCTCACTGTTGTGGCCTCTCCCGTTGCGGAGCACAGGCTCCGGAC
>NC_041227.1:94070299-94083072 GCF_002837175.3 Physeter macrocephalus | reverse complement strand
CAGCCGCTCCGCGGCATGTGGGATCTCCCCGGACCGGGGCACGAACCCGCGTCCCCTGCATCGGCGGGTGGACTCCCAACCACTGCGCCACCAGGGAAGCCCCAAAACCACATTCTTTATTGGGCTGTTTTGAAGGTTACATTAGATAACACACCAAAAAAAAATTGTGCCTAAAACACAATAACAATTACCACGTATTGAGCAGTTATACTGTATCAAAAGATCTGGATTCGATCTCCTTCAATATTTCAATTCCTTTTGACAAGTTATTTAACCTCTCACAGCCTTAATTTCTTCATCTTAAAATATAGGTAATGGGGCTTCCCTGGTGGCACAGTGGTTGAGAGTCCGCCTGCCGATGCAGGGGACACGGGTTCGTGCCCCGGTCTGGGAAGATCCCACATGCCGCGGAGCGGCTGGGCCCGTGAGCCATGGCCGCCGAGCCTGCGCGTCCGGAGCCTGTGCTCCACAACGGGAGAGGCCACAACAGTGAGAGGCCCGTGTACCACAAAAACAAAAACAATAACAAACAAAAAAATATAGGTAATGAAACCTAAGCCTCACAGGGTTATCATAAAAATTTAAAATATTTAAAGTGAAACAATACATGTGAATGTATTGTCATGTAAAACAAATGTTGAATATGAATCTGTGGTGGGTGCTCTAACACAATGGAACGTGATTTTGGCAGAGCAGGGTGGGGGACATTATGAAAAATGCATTAAAAACAACATGGGGAATACTGAACTCCCGCTGCTGCTGGAGTCACTGCAGGGCTAACAAAGGACATTCCCTAGTTGGGCTGTATCTAAGGCTCTGCACTGCACTTGCTGGCCTGTGTTACTCCCAACTCCACTAGTGATTCCAGAGTTCAGGAGATTCAAATCAAGATTGCAACAGCTTAGGCACATTGTAACCTTGGGCCTGAACTCCTGAACAGCTATCAAGCCAGGCCCTGGAGGGAGGAAGACTGCTCCACCACTGTTTTTGTTGACTAGATGAGGTGAGTACAAGGAAAACCTGTTTTGAAAATGGCTTCCCAAGGTTGAGCGAGTTATTTTTAGAGTAGTTTTTTTTTTTTTTTTCCTTAAGTGAATGCTTAGCTAGGCCCTAGCAGCAAGTATAATTTGGATATAAACATGAAGGATTTATAGCTTAGTGACAAATCTAGAAATTAAGTAACTACAGAAGATACCAAAGGTCCAAAAGAGTGTGATCTATGAGCCTGTGACCAGATACCAGTTAAACTTTAGACAAGTGACAATGATATGCAGGAACCAAACATCACATTTTCTGCTTGTATTCAGGTCAGAATGCTTTTTTACATTAAGAAGTAGCTTTTTCACATGACAGGAAAGAGAGGCCTGAATTAGGCACACCTAGTATTTTTATCTAGCTTATCTTGAGTCTCATGAAATTTTCTCCATTAAAGTATAGTTACTTATTTTAATAGATACTCATCCCATTAAAAAATTATTTATTGAGTGCCGCTATGTACCAGACATTTCAAGGTGTTGGGGGTATGAAGAAAAATTATAAAACAATACCATAAAACTCTATTACTTTACAACTTGAAATATATACCAAATGCAATTTGGAAACCAAGGTTATACTTTTTATTTAAAAATTTATTACATAAAATATAACACAATACTCAAAGAACTTATAAATAGGCTAAATAAATTGGCTGTAATATATCTTGAGAATTACTTGGGATAAGCATGTCATAAACAATCTGGGTTCCACTTTGGTTTAATACTGTTTTGAAACATTAACTTTTTATATTCTCAGATAGAAAATGATACAGATTCCTTCAAACAGCAACTGAGATAGAAATGATACTAGATGACTTGAGCAACAGTATTCTGAAGTGGGCAGCAATTTTATTACTGTCCAAGCTCATTCAAACAGAGGGTGTAGGGGAATTCATAATATCAGATTTACCAAATAGAATGAAAACTAGTTTCTATAGCTTTTCTTATCACATTTTGTCTTCCATAAAGGAAAATTTTCTTTTGTTAGTCAGGTACGATTCAGGCAGGACTATTACCAAAGACAGATGCAGTTTACCGAGGATAAATTACTGGGCACCCACATTAATAAGCATTCTTTATGATTTCTGGGAACGTTTAGGACAAAGTGAAAGAGAGATAAGAGTAGACATCTGATTTCCCACACTCTGGGTCAGGAGAATCTGAAGTTGTCGCCTTCTCTCTCTAGGGCAAGACGCAAATGACATTTCCATGGAGCTCCAGTTCCTGTTTTATGGGATTTCCAAAGGAGTAGTCAGGGAGAACCAAACAAAGGAAATAAGATGGAGAGCAGCACTGTCCACCTGATCTTTCTGCAATGATGGAAATGTTCTATAAGTGTACTGTCCAACAGGGAAGCCACAAGCCACATATAGCTAGAGTACTTGAAATGTGGCTAGCTGTGGCTGAGGAACTAAGATTTTAATTTTATTTAACTTTAATTTATTTAAATAGTTACAATGTGATTAGTGGCTATTGTACTGGACAGTACAGATCTAGAGACATAAAAACCCAAATCAGAGGTCTTAAAGTACTAATGAATGTCGGCAAGGTAGGTATTCTTACAGGATACATGCTTATTGAAAGATCTGTGTTGCTTAGCTAACACCAGAGGTTAAAACCATGCAGGAGAAAAAGCTTCCTAAATGTGGTTTACAAGCCTGTGTAATTTCAGAGCGTACAATTAAAGGCTGTAAGTGGTGATACAAGGTAACAACTCTGGCCTTGTGATCCTGGTGAACCGGCATATCATTTTCAGGTTGACTGCTATGTACAAGCTCAGGTAAACACTAGTTTGGGAATCTTTCTGGTGACAATGTGATTTTCTTTTTCCTTCCAACATCAGGACAATGAGAATCACTCTTGGTCTCCTCTTCTCTTTGCGGCTAAATTCTCCCAGGCCTGGGTCACACCCCTAGCTACTCCACAATCGCATTCTAGTCCTGAACCAGGAAGTCAATGCTTTGAGATATCTGGCACGATTTCCTGAGGCTTATTATCTACAGCGCAAAGATCTGCTTAGCTGCCACATTCCACAGTCTTCCCAAGGTTTCTCCAGAAAAAATGGGAAAATAAAATGGAAAGCAACAAACCTTAGAGGCACAAAAAAGCCAGGTGATACATGGTATCTTTAATCTTAGGATGTATAGTGCTGCTAAAGCCAAAGGTAAATGATTATAAAAGGTTCTGTTTTGAGTTTAAACAATCATCCCCCCTGCCTTTTTTTAACTCAGAAGAAGAAAAAAGGAAGTGTAACATTTGACAAAAGCAAGGTGCAAGGCCATGGATATAAGAGACTGGAATTAAAGTGGGCTCTCTTTGAACCCAGAACCCACTGGTACACTATCACAAAGGGTGTGTGCCCCAGAACCACCAAATGAATCGTTTACTGCTTAAAATAAAGTGGACTGCAAAGAAAAGCCAGTTCCCCCCTCCCTTGGAGATAGAAATTTAAACCATTTGCTTTATATCATTACTACCTAAAGATGAAGGTACCTAAAGGAAGAAGGTAAGGAATAGTGGTAAATTAGGAACACACAACCAAAGACATTCATTAAACATTTTTGTCTCTCAAGATTGTGTGACTAAGATACTTTTGATGTTCTCTAGTTTTACGCACTGAACTTTTAGAGTAGAACTGCATAAGATGTTTTTGTGACAACTCAAAAGGTAACTGGAGTGCGTTGTTTAAAAAGAGGTTTTCTCATTCTCCCCTCTGTGGTACCATACCTGTCATTAGAGGAGAAATCCATTCCTAGGACGATGCTTTCTTCAGTGTCTTGTCTACCATTAGTTGAAACCACTACCATATAGCGTGTTCGATTCTGGTAAGTACTTTCTAGTCTTACAGCCTGGAGGTTAATAGACAATAAAGAAATTAAGAAATTTAGAAGATCAATTTTAGATCATTCAACCCTTCTTACATCACCATTTTAAAGCATACTCAAGGAGATAGCCAGTAATTAGGAGACCTAAATTCAAATCCCAGTTCATGTATTAACTATGAAACTTCAGTAAGTTAACTGGAGGGAAATATAATAATACCTATTCCATTGGGTTGTAAGAATCATATGAAATAATGCATGTAAAGTACAGTGCTTGGCATATACTAAATGCTCAATAAATGTTTGCTATTAGGATAATTTATAACAATAACGGTTACCGGGGCATGTTCTAATGATCTAAGAGTGGAATGTGAGGTATATGAATGTGAGCACCTGACTCACAGATCCATGTCCCGCAAACAATTATAAGAGGAAGCAAAGTTTACTATCTAAGAGGAATATGCTCTATTGCATGCTTACAGATTACACACTACAAGATTTTATTCTTTAGTTTCAAATATCAGAAGTTTGTATTATTTTTGTCAAAATTATGATATTTTAAAAGGTCCTTCAGAAAATTCAAATATGCACATGGTCTTAGATGATATTAAGGATTTACTGTTAGTGTGATAATGGCATTGTGGTTATGCCTTTTTCTTAAATATCTGGAGTGAGATGACCTGAAGCCCACGTTTTACTTTAAAATCTTCCAACAATGGGAAGCAACAAGATGTTCTTCAGTAGGTGAATGGATAAACTGTGGTACATCCAGATAATGGACTAAAAAGAAATGAGTTATCAAGCCATGAAAAGACATGGAGGAATCTTACAGGCATATTACTAAGTGAAAGAAGCCAATGTGAAGAGGCTAGATAGATAGTATGATTCCAACTCTATGACATTCTGGAAAAGGCAAAACTATGGAGTCAGTAAAAAGATCAGTAGTTGCCAGGGGTAAGGGGATCACCAAGGATTTTTAGGGCAGTGAAATTACTCTGTATGATACTCAAGTGGCAGATACGTTTCATTACACATTTGTCAAAACCCATAAAATGTATAGCACCCAAGAGTGAACCCTAATGTAACTATGGACTTTGAGTAATAATGATGTGTCAACGTAGGTCCATCAGTTGTGACAAATGTTCAGCTCTTGTGGGAGATGGTGATAATGGGGGAGAGGCTATGCTTGAGTGGGAACAGAGGGTACGTGGCAAGTCTCTGTACCTTCTGCTCAATTTTACTGTGAACATAAAACTGTTCTAAAAAATGCAGCCTATTAAAAAAATTTGCTAAGAGGGTAGATCTTCTATTAAGTTCACCATCATCGTCATCATCCTAAGGAGGAGGAAGAGGAGGGAGGGAGGGTTGGAGGAAACTTTTAGAGGTGATGAATATGTCTATGACATAGACTGTGGTAATGGTTTCACAGGTACATACTTATCTCCAAACTCATCAAGTTGTATATATTAAATACGTACAACTTTTTGTATGTCAATCATACCTCAGTAAAGTGGTTTTTAAAAAGTTCCAGCAAAGAAAGAATAAAAGGGGGAGATAAATGAAAGAAATCTGGCAAAATGTTGATGGTTATTAAAGTTGGGTAACGGGTTCATGCAGACATAGTTTCTACTTTATATGTTTGGGAATTTTCTTAATAAGAAGGCTCAAAAAGATACTTTATAAACAAAAATAAAGTAAAATGGCTACTAGTCAACATTCATTCAATTATTTACTCTGTATCTACAGTGTATATCATCAGAGCAGCCATGAGGATTCAATGGTGGAAGAGAGAGATATGGTTCCTGCCCTCACAGACTGTACAGTCTAGACTACTCTTCTTTTTATCTGTTAATAAAAAGCCAGGAAGATGTGCACTGGAGGCAATATCCTCTGTATAACATACTCTCCCACCCCCACTCCTTATCTCAGAAGAGAAAGGGTTCCAATCCTATCACCTGGCTCAAGAAATCTGTCACAAATTTTTTAGAAATTTCTATCTGGAATTCTTTCAGCGCTACTCTTCTTGGAGTCTCCTCCTTCGTTCTGTCACTATTCCAAAAGTGGCCAGGCAAAGAAAAAAAAGAGACATCAAATGACCCACTTAAAAAGGCAGAGGTGAGTCTCTCCTGGCTATCTTTTCACCTCTATTCTGATACTCCTAGGAAAAGCTATTTGTAAGCACAAACACCTGAAGTAACTACATTAAGCTTGTCTCTAATAAAGAGCTGATACACCAAGAATGTAACTCCCACCATACTAACTCCATGTACCAGGTAGAGAGCTGTACTGCTGACTTTTATGTTCCATGAAATAAGAGAACATTTCAAACCAAATTCACTTGTGAGAAGCTAAGAGGAACTAATATTTAAACTGACGAAGGTCTAGCCCTATTTGGCTGGGACCAAGTGAGCATTATACACATAGAGCTATGAGTAGTAGTAAATGCACTTGAGGAGGACTGACAGGCAGCACAGACTCTATGATTCTAGAAACATTCCACAAAGTATTAAACTAACCAAAAACCTGGTGCAGGTAAACTACAATTTCTTATAAACAAGATGTCAGATACTATTACATATCTAAACCTGGGCTTGCTTTGGCAAGCTCTGATCTAACTGTTCAGTTTCCTGAATATGTATGTTAGAGGCCTTTTATCCTGTCAAAGCTCTGAGAATTTCTGGAAAGGCTCGCATGCAAATGGCATGGAAACAACTGAACTATGCTTCTGATCATTTATCTATAACTTCTACACCAACTAGTGGGGACTGATTGGCTAAGTTGAAGCTGATAAAGGTAAAAACAAAAACAAACAAAATACCTCCATAAATATTACGTATTATGCAAGTTATCAGGCCAAGTTATCAGGTGGGTAGCAAGTTTCTTTGTGATATTCAAATAAAACATTAGTTGTTTCTCTTTTAAAAGTGAGGTGTGTATCTGTGTGTTTATCTATGTATCTATTTAAAATATAAAGAGCATTTCAAATGTTTGGCCCTCCCTCGCTTAATCTAATCAGAACAGAAGATCCTAAACCTAATGGGAAAGGCCCCAGTCATCTCACAACTGATTTAGGCTTGAGAAACTGGCACATCACAGATTGATTCATTCCATTTTAAGCTTCTTAGATGGAAGAATAGCACTTAGAGGTCTTGGGATTTGATCATGGACCTCTAGGTAGCACCTACAGTTATTACTAAACTTTTACTAAATGGAAGTGGAGCTTTAATCAGTGGGTGAGAAGCCATGACATTAACTTAACACCTACATCCTAATTAGAAGGACAAGATCAAATTTTTTTAAAAAAATTATTTATTTATTTATTAAAAAAAAAAAACTTATTTATTTTATTTATTTATTTTTGGCTGTGTTGGGTCTTCGTTGCTGCACACAGGCCTTTCTCTAGTTGCAGTGAGCGGGGGCTACTCTTTGTTGCTGTGCATGGGCTTCTTATTGCAGTGGCTTTTCTTGTTGTCGAGCACAGACTCTAGGCACACGGGCTTCAGTAGTTGTGGCATGTGGGCTCAGTAGTTGTGGCACACAGGCTTAGTTGCTCCACAGCATGTGGGATCTTCCCGGACCAGAACTCGAACCTGTGTCCCCTGCATCGGGAGGCGGTTATTAACCACTGTGCCACCAGGGAAGCCCAAAATCAAATTTTTTTATAAAAAATTTTTTTTGCAATGCCAGGGGACAGACCTGAGGCTTCGAAATTCCCTTTAAGCTTCAAGATTCTAGATTAAGGAAATAAATAAAAATTTAAGAGCCACAGCATAGAGAAAAAACTAATACCCACCCTGGTTTGAGGTCTATTTCACTCCTGTGTTGGCGAGATTAACAAAAGCTAATAATCTAATTTGATTCATTAAGTCAATCAGAGAAATATAATTTAAAATGGCAGTTTGCACATAATACCCTAATATTAGAATTGGCAGGAATTCCAATGTTTCCTCAGTTTCCAGAACTCACATGGAATAGATGACAAATAAGGCAACAATTCAGATGCATCTGATTAAAGTTCTCATTGAAAAGGATACTACTGAAGTTTACTCTAATCGCCCAAATAAAATAACATTTTGGATTTTTTTTAACGTCTTTATTGGAGTATAATTGCTTTACAATGGTGTGTTAGTTTCTGCTTTACAATAAAGTGAATCAGCTATATACATAAACATATATCTCCATATCTCCTCAATATTTTGGATTAAAAAAATATTTTTCTTATCTACCTACCTACCTACCTATCTATCTATCTATCTATCTATCTATCTATCTGTCTGTCTGTCTATCTATGGCTGCGTTGGGTCTTCGTTGCTGCTCGCGGGCTTTCCCTAGTTGTGGTTATTACTAAACTTTTACTAAATGGAAGTGGAGCTTTAATCAGTGGGTGAGAAGCCATGACATTAACTTAACACCTACATCCTAATTAGAAGGACAAGATCAAATTTTTTTAAAAAAATTATTTATTTATTTATTAAAAAAAAAAAACTTATTTATTTTATTTATTTATTTTTGGCTGTGTTGGGTCTTCGTTGCTGCACACAGGCCTTTCTCTAGTTGCAGTGAGCGGGGGCTACTCTTTGTTGCTGTGCATGGGCTTCTTATTGCAGTGGCTTTTCTTGTTGTCGAGCACAGACTCTAGGCACACGGGCTTCAGTAGTTGTGGCATGTGGGCTCAGTAGTTGTGGCACACAGGCTTAGTTGCTCCACAGCATGTGGGATCTTCCCGGACCAGAACTCGAACCTGTGTCCCCTGCATCGGGAGGCGGTTATTAACCACTGTGCCACCAGGGAAGCCCAAAATCAAATTTTTTTATAAAAAATTTTTTTTGCAATGCCAGGGGACAGACCTGAGGCTTCGAAATTCCCTTTAAGCTTCAAGATTCTAGATTAAGGAAATAAATAAAAATTTAAGAGCCACAGCATAGAGAAAAAACTAATACCCACCCTGGTTTGAGGTCTATTTCACTCCTGTGTTGGCGAGATTAACAAAAGCTAATAATCTAATTTGATTCATTAAGTCAATCAGAGAAATATAATTTAAAATGGCAGTTTGCACATAATACCCTAATATTAGAATTGGCAGGAATTCCAATGTTTCCTCAGTTTCCAGAACTCACATGGAATAGATGACAAATAAGGCAACAATTCAGATGCATCTGATTAAAGTTCTCATTGAAAAGGATACTACTCTATCTATCTATCTATCTATCTATCTATCTATCTATCTGTCTGTCTGTCTATCTATGGCTGCGTTGGGTCTTCGTTGCTGCTCGCGGGCTTTCCCTAGTTGTGGTGGGCGGGGGCTACTCTTCGTTGTGGCGCACAGGCTCCTCATTGTGGTGGCTTCTCTTGTTGTGGAGAACGGGCTCAGTAGTTGTGGCTCACAGGCTCTAGAGTGCAGGCTCAGTAGTTGTGGCACACGGGCTTAGTTGCTCCATGGCATGTGGGATCTTCCCAGACCAGGGCTTGAACCCATGTCTCCTGTATTGTCCGGTAGATTCTTAACCACTGCGCCACCAGGGAAGTCCCAACGTTTTGGATTTTAAAACGTGGCAGCAATAGCAACTGAGAAAATTATTCCAAGAAAGTCCATTTATTGCTAAATTTGGAGTAGTACAAGTTTCAGGAGAACTGGATCCAGCAATCCTAGGTCTGAGAAGTCACCTCATTTTCAAAGCTCATCTTTATCAAAGAATGTTAAAACTTCCCTTGTTTAAATGCTTAATCTGATTATAAGAAGTTCACAAACCTATACAACAACTTTTCTGCTCAGCATCATCCAGCATCAGGAAATACTCCTCCTTAAGTATACGTTGCACCTTTGTCTTTAACCTATTTCCAACAAGAATCTTACATCATGCCCCTACATGCAATGTTTATCCTGAGGAAAGCCACATTATAAAGTCCCAATGTCAGACAGGCAGCTCACGCAATCCATCAAGAAAGAAAGGTTTCAAAAGTATGCAAATATTAAATTCTAGCCAAAAGAACAAAGTTAATACCTAAAATTAAAATAGACTTCAGATGTGACACTAATGAACTAAAGAATACTGTCTTCAAAAGAAACAGAGCTTGAGAGAGTCTCTGGATTTTATTATTTTTAAAAATCTCTATGAAATTCTTTAAAAAAAAGACCCTATGGGAGGACTTCCCTGGAGGTCCAGCGGTTAAGACTCTGCCCTTCCAATGCAGAGGGTGCGGGTCGGGGAACTAAGATCCCTCATGCCGCGGGGTGCAGCCAAAAAAAAAAAAACACAAACCCCTGCAATCCCAATGACTTATATCTGTGCAGGCATTAAAAACAGATTTATTTACTGACATGGAAAGATACCCACAGGAAAGTTTGACAAAAGCAGGTTATAAAACAACATTTAGATTTTCACCTGTTTGTTAAAAAAAAAAAAAAAAAAAAAGATAAAAAAGGCACTCTCTGACATGACACATACTTTTTTTCTTCTTTCATTTCTGAGCTCAGATCAAGTACAAAAACCTTAATAGTTATAAAGGTCAGTAGTAAAATCTTTTCATCATGGCTCAGAACTGATTAGCCTTTCATACACACACTGCCCCTCCCCCCAATCTCATTCAACCACTGACAAGTCTTCAGTGATCCACTGTCACCTTATAAGTACATAAGCCCTTACTTAGGTTTTAAATTACTTTATACTTTTGCTTCTCAGTACTACAGAGATCACGCATTAGGTAGACTGCAAGGTCTTCTGATGCTCAGATTTGGCTATTTTCATCACTGACCCAGTTCAGTAAGAGCAGATTGCAGAGAATCAGACACATACTCTTACACGTACACTTAAGACTAGAAGGATACTCATCCAAACAGTAAGAATGGTTTTCTTGGAGTATAGGATACAAAGTGATTTTTACTTTGCCTTTATGCCTCTCTGTACGGCCCTTTTTCTTTTTGGAAAAAAAAAACAAAACCAAAAAACTCATTTTCTTAAATTCTCCTGCAAATTACTCAAAAACAACTCCTACTACCTTGTCAGCACCTCACTGCTAGTTAAAAACACTAGCTGAAGTTATTTTAAATGTTAGGAAAGCTCTTACTTTCCCAGTCTATTTTTTTTTTAATTAAATGGGTCTTTGATAATGTGCAAGAGTACTGTAAAACCACTGCCTTCATTTTATCAGCTATGGTTTTCCTAAGTACTAAAGCTAATGCTTAAGATTGTATTTACAATGCAGAGCTTCCCTGGAGGAAAAATTAGTTTAGTCCTATTTTCAATGCTAAAGCAAAATGTGGGATTTAGTGCCTTTATTTGTTGTTGGGTTATTAAAAAAAATAAAAGCAAGAATTTCAGTTAACTATCAAACTTTTAACCTTATGCACAATCCCCAGAATGAGAGTTTCAGCATTTCAAATTTAACTCAAAACAAAAGCCTTTGCTTTCAGCCTACAAATGCTCCTTTCAGTTAGAAAAGTGCTAATTTGTCCAAAGTCACACAATGTATTCACTCATTTTCTTGAAGATGACTCACTCAATAATCTGAAACATAATGACTATGTGTTTGTAACAATTCAAAACAACTGCTGTAAAATGGCTTGTCACTTAAACTCTGAATTAATTCAAAGGCGTCAGTTACATTTTTTGAATTTATATTTTATAAATGTAAAGCAGCTGAAGCTGCATACTTTAGCAGGAAAGAAAAATTTAATTGCCAATTCTGCCTTCGTAACTGCTCCCTTATGCTTTCCCAAGCCTCTTGTGGTTGAAATTATTTTAACATTCAGAGGTGCAACCCAAACTCTGGAATTTTATTAATGAGAAAGAGATAAAGTGAGTGATAGACCTCAGCTTTAGCTCTACCAAAGCACATAATTTTTGGAAACTAGCCACAAATTTCTATCTCTATTTCTAATATATGCAAGTGACCATTATTATGGGTTTTAGAGGGGGTTGTTCTCAAAGTGTGATTCCTGGACCAGCACCATCAGCATCACCTGAAAACTTGTTAAAAATGTAAATTATCACTGCCTCCCGCTCCCCAAATCAAACTCTTCCAGTGGAGTCCAGCAAATGTCAGTTTAACAAAGCTCTGGAGGTGATTCTGATGTACTCTAAAGTTTGAGCATCACTGCTTTAAAATACTAATGCTCTAAGGATTGGACCCCACTTTTTTCACTTAAAAAGAAGTGTTTAAGATAGAAGTATATCAAGAAATATAGACAAGATTTATGTAAGTATAATGCTACATTAGGATTAGGATATAAAATAATTATGGAGGGATTTCTTATTTCAATTCCTTTAAATTTCAAAGTGAGTTTCTCAACAAAAATTAGTGGCCATGTCAAGAAGGCTATAGAGGCAGCATTCAGGAGAAAAAAATGACAGAATCTAAACACAGAATGATCAGTGTAATTACCATACAGTTCAGAGGGCTGATCATCAACTTTCCAATCATTCATGTATTCTACTCATTATCTCTCTTCCCAGACACAAAGCAGAGATCAGCTATTTGGATTTCCACAGATACATTAAGTTCAATTTCCAAGTTATCACCTTAGCCCAGAAGGGCTCGTCACCACACACCTGAATTATTGCAATAACTACCCAGCAGGCTTCCTGATTTAAGTTGGCTGCCTCCTCCCCTCTGTTCTGTATTAGCTTCTGAGGAATCTTTTTTAAATACTGTAGCTGTCAAGTGCTCATGAACATTCTCCAGGATGGATCATATCTTGAGTCAAAATCAAGCCCTGGTAAATTTAAGGAAATTGAAATCATATCAAGTATCTTTTCCGACCACAACACTATGAGACTAGATATCAATTATAGGAAAAAATCTGTAAAAAATACGAACACATGGAGGCTAAACAATACACTACTAAATAACCAAGAGATCACTGAAGAAATCAAAGAGGAAATCAAAAAATACCTAGAAACAAATGACAATGAATACA
>NC_041227.1:94069795-94070276 GCF_002837175.3 Physeter macrocephalus | reverse complement strand
ATAAACAAAATTGATAAACCATTAGCCAGACTCATCAAGAAAAAAGGGAGAAGACTCAAATCAATAGAATTAGAAATGAAAAAGGAGAGGTAACAACCGACACTGCAGAAATACAAAGGATCATGAGAGATTACTACAAGCAACTATATGCCAATAAAATGGACAACCTGGAAGAAATGGACAAATTCTTAGAAAAGCACAACCTTCCGAGACTGAACCAGGAAGAAACAGAAAATATAAACAGACCAATCATAAGCACTGAAATGGAGACTGTGATAAAAATCTTCTAACAAACAAAAGCCCAGGACCAGATGGCTTCACAGGCAATTTCTACCAAACATTTAGAGAAGAGTTAACACCTATCCTTCTCAAACTCTTCCAAAATATAGCAGAGGGAGGAACACTCCTAAACTCATTCCACAAGGCCACCATCACCCTGATACCAAAACCAGACAAAGATGTCACAAAAAAAGAAAACTAC
>NC_041227.1:94068222-94069297 GCF_002837175.3 Physeter macrocephalus | reverse complement strand
GTTCTCAATGGTGAAAAACTGAAACCATTTCCACTAAGATCAGGAACAAGACAAGGTTGCCCACTTTCACCACTCTTATTCAACATAGTTTTGGAAGTTTCAGCCACAGTAATCAGAGAAGAAAAAGACATAAAAGGAATCCAAATCAGAAAAGAAGAAGTAAAACTGTCACTGTTTGCAGATGACATGATACTATACGTAGAGAATCCTAAAGATGCTACCAGAAAACTACTAGAGCTAATCAGTGAATTTGGTAAAATAGCAGGATATAAAATTAATGCACAGATATCTCTTACATTCCTATTCACTAATGATGAAAAATCTGAAAGAGAAATTAAGGAAACACTCCCATTTACCATTACAACAAAAAGAATAAAATACCTAGGAATAAACCTACCTAAAGAGACAAAAGACCTGTATATAGAAAACTATAAGACACTGATGAAAGAAATTAAAGATGATACTAACAGATGGAGAGATATACCATCTTTTTGGATTGCAAGAATCAACATTGTGAAAATGACTACACTACCCAAAGCAACGTACAGATTCAATGCAACCCCTATCAAATTACCAATGGTATTTTTCACAGAACTAGAACAAAAAATTTCACAATTTGTATGGAAACACAAAAGACCCTGAATAGCCAAAGCAATCTTGAGAAAGAAAAACAGAGCTGGAGGAATCAGGCTCCCTGACTTCAGACTATACTACAAAGCTACAGTAATCAAGACAGTACGGTACTGGCACAAAAACAGAAATATAGATCAATGGAACAGGATAGAGAAAGCCCAGAGATAACCCCTGCACATATGGTCACCTTATCTTTGATAAAGGAGGCAAGAGTATACAAGGGAGAAAAGACAGCCTCTTCAATAAGTGGTGCTGGGAAAACTGGACAGCTACATGTAAAAGAATGAAATTAGAACACTCCCTAACACTGTACACAAAAATAAACTCAAAATGGATTAGAGACCTAAATGTAAGGCCAGACACTATAAAACTCTTAGAGGAAAACACAGGCAGAACACTCTGTGACATAAATCACAGCAAGATCCTTTTTGACCTGCCTCCT
>NC_041227.1:94048477-94067884 GCF_002837175.3 Physeter macrocephalus | reverse complement strand
ACTAAAAATAGAACTACCATATGACCCAGCAATCTCACTACTGGGCATATACCCTGAGAAAATCATAATTCAAAAAGAGTCATGTACCACAATGTTCTTTGCAGCTCTATTTACAATAGCCAGGACATGAAAGCAACCTAAGTGTCCATCGACAGATGAATGGCTAAAGAAAATGTGGCACATATATACAATGGAATATGAGCCATAAAAAGAAATGAAATTGAGTTATTTGTAGTGAGGTGGATGGACCTAGAGTCTGTCATACAGAGTGAAGTAAGTCAGAAAGAGAAAAACAAATACCATATGCTAACACATATATATGGAAACAAACAAACAAACAAAAGTTCTAAAGAACCTAGGGGCAGGACAGGAATAAAGACGCAGACGTACAGAATGGACCTGAGGACACGGGGAGGGGAAAGGGTAAACTGGGACGAAGTGAGAGAGTGGCAATGGACATATATACACTACCAAATGTAAAACAGATAGCTAGTGGAAAGCAGCCACATAGCACAGGGAGATCAGCTCGGTGTTTGGCGTACACCTAGAGGGGTAGGATAGGGAGGGTGGGAGGGAGATGCAAGAGGGAGGAGATATGGGGATATATGTATATATATAGCTGATTCACTTCGTTATACAGCAGAAACTAACACACCGTTGTAAAGCATTTATACTCCAATACAGATGTTTAAAGAAAAAAAATACTGTAGCCGTCCCATGTAACTTCTTGGCTCAAAAACCTGTAATGCTTCACTACAGATCACTGAAGAGGTAGAGGTACTAAAGGTATTAAATATTAGGGGGTCAGATAGGGAATGTAAATGAGTGGAGTAGTCCACGTGAAGATTAAATGGGTAGAAATACTTTTCACTTTCCACAAAGAATCATACTCATCCCATTTTTACTTTCCTACTTTTATTAGATGTTTTACTATAAGGCAACGGTGAAGGAATGATGACAAATGGTGACACTTGGCTTTAGTGTGCAGGAAACAACAGAATATGTACAAATTACAGTAAATTAAGAAACCAGGCCACACTGATGCTCTCCCCCTACCGAGTCTAGCCAAGTTTTGCCATGTAAGAATAAGGTCCCAGTGTTGCCAGAATTCTTGATTTTTCAAGAAAAGCCCCAAGGCTGGATTTCTGTGTGGAATCATCCAGCTTTACAATTCTGGCTCAGATTTAAAACAACGACAACACCACCAACAAAAACCACTGTTTGGTCCAAACAAAACATATCTCTGGCCTGTGGACTGCCAGACTGAGACCTCTAGTGTGGAGCATTAAGTCCCTGTTTGCCTGCCTTGTCTTTTGGTATCTTAACTTCCCTGTATTAACAACAGTCCCCATACTTAGGCAGCATTTTATACTCTTTGATATGCTTTAGTGTCCGTTTGATTCTCTCCACTGTGAGAGGTAGAAAAGAGATAAGGAAGCAGGCACAGACAGACAAAGTGATTTGTCCAACATCACATGGCTGTCTCTAAGCCCAGGTCTCCTGACTCTGAGACCAGCATAAACCTTTGGCCACTTTATCCTCTCCCTGTCCCTCTTATGTGTGCTTTTGCTTCAGTCATGCCCTCATCTAGAACGACTGTCTTCTTTCCTTCTGCCAACCTCATCATCTTTCAAGACCCAGCTTAAGCTCTACTGTCTATATAAAACCTTCCTCAACGAGGTTAAGTGGCCCAGTTTCTTTTTTCTGAATTTTAATTGGTGTTATGGTCAATAACTTACAAACTGGCGCTCATCAAGTCTTGAACCAAATTATTTCACATCATTTCAGATTAACTCATATCCCCAGTTACATTCTAAGCTCTTTGATGATGGGGACATGTCATTCTTCTTTTCTATTTCACACAGTTTTTATGCTGGGACATAAAAATGACTGTTTAATGTTTGCTATCAGAGACAGTCTTTTGAGGAAGAAAGTTATAATAATACCTCTAACTTACCAGCCTGATGTTGTCTTCTGGGCGGAGTAATATGAACATTGCTTGGAGATGCTGTTGGAGGTCACCTGGTGAAATATACAAAACAAAGGATAATTATTCTCCATTGTAATGTTAACAGAGAGGATTCCTTCTACCCTAATAACTCGTGTAAAAGAAAGTTCTGGTTCACTGAGGGACTCTAATTAGACAAAGAAATTGAGTGTCTTAATATGGGTGGTAGACTGGATCTCTATACATTCACTTTTAAGTCTACACTACATTAAAATTTGCTTCATGTTTGTCCTATGGAAGCTGCACTTGAAACCAGTCAGTTTTGTACCATGATTTATGTTGATGAGAGCAATGGTGAAATGTGTTGGGCAGAGAAAGCACTGGCTGTGCTTTCAGGCCCACTGAAGGTGGAATCAAGGGAATCTTGAAATTGGGAGGTATGGTATACAGTGTTAGAATTATCTCTCACTTTTAAAAAGCTAACCATTTTGCCATTCCTACCTCTGTAATTGTGATATTCAGTTGCACTTAATCTAAGAAGAATTTTAGATTCCCCTCTAGAATAATGTCAACAATTAAAAATGATTTCCACATCAGTAGCTGATATTAAAAAGACAGTACTTATTAAATACAGCAGATCTCAAGGGATATATATTCTAGTGAACGTATTATTGGGTGCTTTAAAATGGCCAATCAGGGACTTCCCTGGTGGCGCACTGGTTAAGAATCTGCCTGCCAATGCAGGGGACACAGGGTCGAGCCCTGGTCCGGGAAGATCCTACATGCCGCGGAGCAACTAAGCCCATGTGCCACAACTACTGAAGCCCGCACACCTAGAGCCCATGCTCCGCAACAAGAGAAGCCACTGCAATGAGAAGCCCTCGAACCGCAACGAAGAGTAGCGCCTGCTTGCCGCCAACTAGAAAAAGCCCACGCACAGCAACAAGAACCCAACGCAGCCAAAAAAATAAATAAATAAATAAATAAAAAACAGCCAATCATTATTTCAATCCTCACTTGCTTTTATACATTCTATAAAACTAAGTTGAAATTTCTTTTTATTAAACTATTATAGATTTCCTCAATTTCCCTGTTCTGTACCAGAAAATCGGAAGCTTTGGCTAGTAGGAGATAATTAGATAATGTGCTGTCATAAACGATAACAATCAGAGAACAAAAAAACTTCATTCCTGACCAGCCCTTTTCCAAGCGTCTAAAGTGACTAAATGTAGCTGCATAATCATGGGTGCCACCGTAACCTGTTCTCACCATTGGTCTTGGAATCTACATACATAATTTTCATCCACATAACTTCACAGCTGTTAATGATGAGATGAAATGCTGATATGTGCAAGAAGTAGAGAGAGACAGGAAGAAAAAAAAAGTAGGTTGGCAAACAAGTGTGTTTGTCCCTTGTGGCTTATGGGATCTTAGTTCTTCCACCAGGGATTGAACCCGGGGCCCCTGGCAGTGAAAGTGTGGAGTCCTAACCACTGGACCACCAGGGAATTCTCCCCTTTCTTCCTCTTATAGAATAGCTTTCTTGCCTTTTTCTCCCCCTCATTTTACTGCTGGCTTCTGACCAATTCCATTATTGCAGAATCTTTCAACTTTCAAAATTAAAAAGAAGAGTCATTACATTTGGCCATTCTACTATACTTCAAACCCAGAGACAGAATCTAAGTCTCATGGGCAAGAACCAGTGTCGGTTCACAGTACAAATCCAAGAGAAATCAAAACGTATGTCCACACAAAAAACCTGAACACAAATGTTCATAGCAGCATTATTCATATTAGCCCCCAAATGGAAAAAACTCAAACGTCTATCAACTGATGAATGGATAAATAAAATGTGGTATATCCATACACTGGAATATTATTCAATCATAAAAAGGAACAACGTACTGTTACATACTATAACATGGGTGAGCCTTGAAAGAGGCCATGTCTCAAGTGAAAGATGCCTGTCTCAAAAGATTGTTTATATGGTTCCACTTACATGGAACACCCAGAATAGGCAAATCTATAGGGACAGAAAGTAGATTAGTGATTGTTTAGGGCTAGGAGGGAGGGTGGGGGATATAGGGAGCGACTGTTAATGGGTACTGGGTTGCTTTTTGGGGTGATGAAAATGTTCTAAAATTAGATTGAGGTGATGGCTACACAACTCTGTGAATATACTAAAAAAAAAATCACTGGCTGTACACTTTAAATGGGTAAATTGGGTGAATAATATGGTATTTATGTCTCAATAAAGCTGTTAAAAATAAAAGAATCAGCGTGAGGAGACAAAGTGTTAGGTATAAACAATGAAGAATGACTACAGTTACAATTGAGGTAAGCAGCTCAGGCTTTTAAAAAATTAAGTTTCCTTTTGTTCTGTCAGGACAAATAACCTGATGAAAGAATTTTCAGGATGGAGAACTTCTAGAGGAGAAAGATTTCTGGGCAAACAGCAGCCCTAAGACTCCACTCCAAGCACTACCGGCCCAAAGATCTAGCTGGACCTTTTTAGAAGGTCCGACAAAAGTCAGGGAGCCCTACCCTTACAGTAGGGCTTCTTACGCGAGCTGGGTATGTGGAAGCTCAGGTTTGCTAGTGGTGAAAAGTACTGCCATGAGGTATTTCCTCTTGGGAAACTGTCCTTCACAGAGACTAACAGAGGCAATATACCCGTACCATTAAGATCCTTTTCCTACATTTTGTTTTCATATACTTCACTGCTGGTAGCCAAGTTTTAGACTTCAGTTTGATTTTAAAGACTTTTGGTTGCTTCTCTTTAAAATGTTAGCAGACATTCACTTATAATATCACTTTTTGATTACAAAAAAGTACTTGGATATTTTTAACGAAGCCCAGATAAAATTCTAACTTGTTCAAGAAATATGCATAAGAAAGTACATTAGACAGAGTAAGCCCTTGATCTGCTCGCAATTCTGCCATCATCTTTCAGTTACTGTGGGCTCAGCCAAGGGAGCTCCAGCTTATGTGAAGGTCTGCCTCTGTGAGCTGCATTTATACTCACACTGCCTCATCTGTTCTGGTCTGGATCACAAGTAAAGCCCATTCATCTTGTGTTAAATCTGCTTTTCTTTTTGGTATGGAGAAAGCTAAGTGAACAAGGTCAAGTAGAAACCTGGGTGGCAGCTGAGTGTGGAAGTCTGACCAAAGAAAAAGACCAACCAGGGCCAGGAGCTTTAAAAGCCACTGACCCCACTTACTATTACATGCCACAGAGCAATTTGCCTAATATCTCAGTCAGACAAGCTGGATTTAAACCAATATTTTGTCTTCTTTTTACTGTGATAAATACCCACACCAAACAGAAACACAAAGCTCAGCTGGGTCTACTTCCTCTGTGCATTCAAATTTTGGTGGGGGTGGGGAGGAGTTTCCCCCTTGACTCTGGTGGTTGGCATTGAAGAGGAAGGTTTTTAGAAAATGTAGTACAAAGATAATTTTCCAAAGAGTTTTTTCACCTGCCCCTTTTAAAAATTTTCCATGGCTGGAGAGTTTTGGTAGGAGGATAATACTGTCCAATGAGATGGATTAAAATTCTGAGCTGCTACATTTGGAACTAGATGAAGGTCCAAACAAGAAGTAGGGCAGCCACTAAAGTAGCTAAGATTACCTGCACTGGAGTTAAACTCACTACTGGCTCAATGGGACCCAGTACTTCTGGCTTTCACCTCTGACCTACACGCTCAAGGTTTACAGTCTTCTTTGTTCTCTTCTCAGTAATTCCAATTTCTTCCACTCCTGGACATAGCACGTCATCAAAATGGCACATTTTGGACAATAAGCAAACACTCTTTGTATAGCACTGATTGGGATTTCTCTAATTGGTGTCCTCAGGACCACTGACTTTTTTTTTTCCCCCCCAAAATGACACAAGTTAGGCTTGCTGTTAGAAGAGAGGCATAAGGCTGATTATCATCCTTTAAACTGTGGATATCCTATACCTGGAGACCTTTTTCTCTAGACCAACTTTCTTCAATTCTTTCTTAACCTCATCACCACAATGCACCTGACTTTAGAGAAGTCTAACATATGGAAATATTAAATGCGTACACTACTGTTAGTGGGTGTGATACAGTGATTTATAATAAAAAATACATATATTTGGTCTTTGTCCAGTTCCTGGCACAGAGCTCTTAACATCACTGGAACTTCTTTCTTTCTTTTTTTTTTTTTAACATCTTTATTGGAGTATAATTGCTTTACAGTGGTCATTGGAATTTCTTAAGCGATGTGGAGCAAAGAAGGTGTCTTTTGTTCTATTAATGACTTGACTCTATGAAAGCACGTAGGGATGGGGGCTGGTTACCAGGGGAACCAACCCTGTGATTAGAGGGCTGGAACTTCCTTATCTGGGCAGGGGAGAGGGGCTGGGAGTTCAATGGATCACCAATAGCCAAAATTGAATTAATCATGCCAGTGTAATGAACCCTCCACAAAAACCCAAAAGGGCAGGGTTCAGAGTGCTTACAGATTGGTGAACACATGGAGACTTGGGGAGGGCATACACTCAGAGAGGGCACAGAAGCTCCGTGCCCCTTCCCACATACCTTGCCCTACGCATCTCTTCCATCTGGCTGTTCCTGAGTTATATCTTTTTATAATAAGCCAGTAATCCAATAAGTAAAATGTTTCTCTGAGTTCTGTGAGCTGCTCTAGCAAATTAAACAAACCCAAGGAAGGGGTCATTGGAACTTCCAATCTACAGACAACCTGGACTTGTGACTGGCACTTGAAGTGGGGGGTAAGGGGGGCAGCCTTATACAACTGAGCCCTTAACCTGTGGAATCTGACACTATCTCCAGGTAGATAGTGTTAGAATTGAGGTGAATTGCAGGACACCCAGCTGGTGTCTGAGAATTGCTTGGATGTGTGGGGAAACAAGCCTCACATTGGTGCTGGGTGCAGAATATTAGTGGGTTATTTCAAAATCAGAGTATTATACTTATCCCTAAGTGAACATTTATTTGATGATTCCTTGTTTCCATAAAAGTCCTCTGGGGCTTCCCTGGTGGCGCAGTGGTTGAGAATCCGCCTGCTAATGCAGGGGACACGGGTTTGAGCCCTGGTCTGGGAGAATCCCACATGCCGCGGAGCAACTAGGCCCGTGAGCCACAACTGTGCTCCGCAACAAGAGAGACCGTGATAGTGAGAGGCCCGCGCACCGTGATGAAGAGTGGCCCCCACTTGCCACTACTAGAGAAAGCCCTCGCACAGAAACGAAGACCCAACACAGCAAAAATAAATTAAATAATTAATAAACTCCTACCCCCAACAGCTTCTTAAAAAAAAAAAAAAGTCCTCTGAATTAAATTTCCAGTCTTTTTAGCATGAACACAATCAAGAAGTAGACGCTGGTATTTTAATATGTGATATCATAACTCTTGTTAACACAATAGTGCTACTGAATTTATTTATATTAGTAATATACCATATTAGTCTCCTCATAACATCACTAGAGAGCAGACAGAAAAAAAAGTCATCTTTGGTTAATTGATTTTGCATAGAGTCTGAAGAAACATGACCATCTTTTAGCTGATTACCAAAACCTTAATCGAGATGTCACATAAGACTTCATTAGCGTATTTTTGTAGTTTTTATTTATTTATTTATTTATTTTTTTGCGGTATGCGGGCCTCTCACTGTTGTGGCCTCTCCCGTTGCGGAGCACAGGCTCCGGACGCCCAGGCTCAGCGGCCATGGCTCACGGGCCCAGCCGCTCCGCGGCATGTGGGATCTTCCCGGACCGGGGCACGAACCCGTGTCCCCTGCATCGGCAGGCGGACTCTCAACCACTGTGCCACCAGGGAAGCCCCCATTAGCGTATTTTTGTACCTGATTATTTTTCCAACAAAAATTTATTGAACATCTACTTCGTGTATAAGGCATTCTGCTAAGTGCCAGAAATATGGTCTATGAGAGAGAAAGAAAAGTGATTACAGCATAGTACAATGCTTTCTTTCACTATTACAGAACTGTTGAAGAAATGGTGACGAGGTAGTCAGTCTTTTAGAACAAAACAAAAGGCAAAGAAACCAAGAAAAGGAATGGCATATGTGGAGCTTTACCTGCATGCTTATTGCGTCTGTGGCTGATTCTTGGTGTGGATGAGCCATTTCCCCGTGGCAGAAAAAGGGCAGCACCTTTGACAGTTAGAAAGCTCTCGCTGATGCTATAAGGAAAAAGTAAAAATAAATAAATAAATAAACAAGTAATTTAAGGAAGAAAATCAAAGAGTAAGACGAAGACCGACTTTGGGATTATTTTCTCTTCCCCTTTCTAAAGTTCCAACCTCATGGGATGAAGTAAAAATAAAATCAAAAGAGCCTCTGATAAACAACAAGGTCCTACTGTATAGCACAGGGAACTATATTCAATATCCTATAATAAACCATGATGAAAAATAATATGAAAACGAATATGTATGTGTGTGTGTGTACACACACACACACACACATATGTATAACTGAATCACTTTCCTGTACAACAGAAACTAACACAACATTGTAAATCGACTGTACCTCAATTAAACAAAAAAGAGAGAGACTCTGGTTATTCCACAGTCTTGTCTATAGAATATTGTAAGTTTTGTTTCAGAAAAATTATAGTAGACAAGACTGTGGAATAACCAGAGTCTCTCTCTTTTTTGTTTAATTGAGGTGCAGTCGATTTACAATGTTGTGTTAGTTTCTGTTGTACAGGAAAGTGATTCAGTTATACATATGTGTGTGTGTGTGTGTGTGTGTGTGTACACACACACACATACATATTCGTTTTCATATTATTTTTCATCATGGTTTATTATAGGATATTGAATATAGTTCCCTGTGCTATACAGTAGGACCTCGTTGTTTATCAGAGGCTCTTTTGATTTTATTTTTACTTCATCCCATGAGGTTGGAACTTTAGAAAGGGGAAGAGAAAATAATCCCAAAGTCGGTCTTCGTCTTACTCGGTAGCAGTTAAGAGTGAAGACTTTGGAAATATAAGGGTAAAGGCTCTGGAACCAGACTGCCTGGATTTGAATCCTAGCTCTACTACTTCTTACTTGAGTGAATTTTAGGGGGCCTAAGTTTCTTTATCTATAAAACAGGGATTAATAAATAAATTGAGGTTGTTGTGAGGAATCAATAAGAATAAGAAGCTTCTTAGAGTGGTGCCCTTAATAAATATTAGTTTAACAACTAACAGAGCTAACAGATCTATGGTTATCAATAACTAATAGATCTATGGTTGTCAATAATGGTGTTTCAACAGCGTTCTAATCAGACATGAAATACGTTACAATACTTAGCTACTAATAATAGATCCAAAGTTTGCATAAAAGACATATTTAAAATATACACACATCACACTAAAGTGTTACTCAAAATTTTACTTTCACAAGCTTGCATTTACATATGCATTGAAAAGGAGTAGTGCGCAGGAAGTATGGTCAACCCATGGAGTTTGCCCTCCATGTTAACATCCTTCATGTGAATGATAGCTCAACAGAGGTGGGGAACTACTGCTCAGGATAGAGGCTATTCAAAATACAATTACTAGTGGATATCCACAGAAAACAGAAATTGCATCTAAATTATTTCATATCGACAGACTAAGCCTTTCAATGTTATCTGCAGAATCCGAAAAGGATAAAACTTCTAAGTCATTAATGGCAAAGTTTAGAAACACATAATGAAGGATTCCAAGATTGCTTGCGAGTACGCCATTCAGTGTTAGCTAACGTATTGTAAATTACACTGTGCTGCCTACTCAACATTTCCACTTGGAAAACGAATTGGCATTTCAAATTTACATTGCCAAAACTAATCTCTTGAGTCCCCTGCAAACCTGATCCCTAGCCTCATCCACCCAAGTTGGTTGGTACAAACATATGACGGTCATCCTTGGTTTCTCTATTTCCAACAATATATATCTAATCCATCAACAAGACCTATGAGATTTACTTTCAAATACATCTTGAATCTGCCCATGTAGCTCCATTACTACTCTGACAATGGTCCAGGGTACCACTGTTTTTCACTTAGACTACCGTTAAAAAGTTTTCTTTTAAGTGTTTTATTACAGAAAATTTCAGACATATACAAAAAAGTAGAGGTAATAATACATGAGCCCCCCACGTTCTCATACATTTCAGCTTCAATTCATGGGCAATTCTGCTTTTTCTATATCTTTACCTCTTTCGCCCTGTCCCTGAAGTGAAACTTACCCCAGACATATCAACAAAAAGCCTCTAAACTGGTCTGTCTGCAACTATTTCTGTATCACTACTATCCGCTTACCAAACAGCAACCAGAGTGCTTTAAAATATACAAATAAATATCATATAATGTCACTTTCCTGCTTAAAACCCACCAACAGCTTCCCTTTTTATGTATAAATAAAATTTGAAGTCCTTAGCTGGGACCTCAAGGCCCTGTAACAGCTGACAAGAAGTTATTTCTCTGGTCTTATACCATCTCCCCTTTTGTTTACTATGATCTGGTTGCACTAGCCTTCTTTCTGTTTCTTCTATATTTCAGGCCCCTCTCAGGGCCTTTGTGCTCTTTATTTTCTACTTGGGACACTTTTCTCCTGGCCTGTCACTATTTAAGTCACAGCTCCAATATCATCACCTCTCCCCCCATCCCAATCATACTCTATCCTGTTGTCCTGTTTTGTTTCCTTCAGGATATTTATCATAAGCTAAAATTATATTTATTCACTTGTATACTTGATTCTGGTCATCTCCCTATGACAGAATATAAGCTCCATGAAGAATAAGACTTTTTATTTTGCTCAGCACTGTTGTATCTTCAACACTGGAAATAGTGCCAAGCACATATTAGGTGCTTGACAGATATTTGATGGATAAATGAATTCATCCCAGGAGTTTTTTTTCCCCCCATACTCTTTTATCTGACCCATCCCTGAAACAGGAATTGTAATTTAGGACAAGAAAATAGAAATTCTGTAATCTCACAGGTAAAAAGTAATGATTATAGAATTCAATATATGTGGCAGATTACTGGGCTGTAAAATACAAATGGTTGATGATAAATTAATCGATTAAATGAAATTAAATCATCTCTATAACAGCTGTCAGTCCTTGATTCAATTTTATCTTTTAATCATGTGGCATGAAGCTGATATACCTTTAAGGTAACTTGCCAAATAGACTGGAACATGTCTTCTAAAAACAAACACAAGACTCCATAGAGGCCACTTTAAAATTCTGCGTGCTGGCTGCCTTTGTTTTGTTTTGTTTTCATCTTTAAATAAAGCATTGCACTCTTGTGGTCTGTTGCACAAGTCTTGCCTCTCGTTACATTCGTGGCACGCACATGTCACCCTGCTGTGGGTCACTCTGTTTCGCTCACATTATGGGAACAACCTAAAACAAAATGCCTGAGCAACAGGATGAGTGGGGTACACCACAGACAGGAAATGACATTCACACTTCTGCCAACACAGCAACTGTCTGTTTTACTAAATGAAAATATTTTTAAAATAAAGGCTAAATAGTCTACCTATCAGCAGGCAAGTTACAGCTATGGGCACTTTGGTTTCCAGTACACAAAGTGGTCTCTACATCTACTAAAGAAGTATATTTGTCGAGAGCTTATTTCAGTCATTATTTTTGTGAGACAAAAGTAGTTTCTCTTTGACAAACACAACAACTTCCTGGTTTTTAGAGTTCTGGAATATTGTTCTTAGATACATTTGTTGCTTATGCTTTAAAGCATATTTCTTAAGTGTGTTCTTTAAAATGTATGTAGTGCTTTCACAAGGGGAGGATCGGGGTGGAGGACAACGGCCCTTGGTTAACTCAAAGCTACCTGGAAAATTTCTGATTATAAAAGAAAAACCAGGAGTCAAAGTCACGATTGGTACAAGGGAAAAGATGCCGTTCTATTTGAGTCATTTATACAAATCTCAATAAACTTTTCTGATACAACAAAATGCACAGCAGGTCCAGCTGGGCCAGGAGACTGCCCTAGTAGGTGTGATCTAGGCCCCCAGAGAGTCATGGCAGACACACTCTGGATGGTACGATCAATCCTCTTTATTCTGTGGCCCCAGATTATGACTCCCCAGTTATCACAAAAGTGGCATAAACTGTTGATCACAGGGGACCAGGAATGAAAGTGTAGCTAATTACAAAAAACCCTTTTCATCACTGAAAAAAAGTTAAAATTCTATAAATGCTTTCAAAGATGGGATGGCAACATGGTGGCATGGAAGTGAAAAAATAAAATTCGAAACCACCAGAGTTGAGGAGGATCAATTTCAACTTGAAAATTAAATGCTTTATTTGCATATGAAGAAAATAATATGTATGTTTAATCACATGTACTTCAGTGTCAGGTAAAGGCTTAGTATATCTTGCCAGAATAGTGAGAGACATTTATGTAAATACTCATCTTTCTGAAGCATCTGGCTAAAGATTCAATCAACATAGAGTTGGTCTCTAATTTAAAATCTAGAAAGGCAGATGAAAACTTTTACATGTTTTCTGAACTGACCAGTTATCTAGAGCCTGGCCCAGGAAGAGAAATGCTCCAGTAAATTCTATGGAGCCATCTGTATGTGATTACAGATGTCCAAGTTAAACACAAACCTCAAAGGACTTAAGAACCCCCATATTAAGGAAAACACAAGATAAAAAACATTCTCCAAATCTAAAGATGGAGATTAATTAGCTGCTTGATGAGAAAATGACAAGGATCATCTTTCTAACACAGTGACAGTGACATTCTCCAGTTTTTATCAGAATACGTCTGAAGAACATCTACTCTTCTCTTGCCGTAAGATCACTTGCTCAACCAATGGAAAGTCATCCCTAGTTTGATACATGAACTGAGCTAATAACAGCTAACTTGAGTAGATGCCAGCTGTATGCCAGGCACTGAGCTAAGCACTTTATATTATTTCATTTAACCTTCACAACAATCCTATGAAGTAGGTACTATTTTTTACCCCCAGTTTACACATAAGAGACTGAGGGGCTCAGAGATGGTAAATCATCTGCCCAAGATCATACAGCTAGCTAGCAATCCTCTGAGCAAGGATTCAAACCAAGTTCTGACTTGAAAGCTCATGCTCTGAATCACTCTCTATTATGCTGTTCTAGCTTTATGATACAGTTTATGGAAGATGAAACGCAATGTCTTCCCTACAGAACTTTTCAACAGCACAGAATTTAAAAGTAGATACAGAAGTGAAAGAAAAGGACTGAAATCCATTCAGATCTCAGCTCTTATTCCTTTTTTGTTCCCCCTATCAAGGCCATGAACAGAAAGACTTTACTGAGGGGAATGAAGAACATCTGGCTGAGAGATGAATTCAGATAGGCTGGACAGTAGAGAAAAGAACTGGGAATGATAGTAGCATTTTAGTCTCAAAAATAGAGGAAAGAGTACTCTGTTTTAAATAATTTGGGGAAGCACTCTGTGCCAATCCCTCCCAATCAAAAGCACTTTGCAAAGCATAAAATTTGTTAACCGGCAGTTTCTTCTCAGGCAAAGTGTACAGGAAAAGATCAACTAAGTGAAGAAAATACTTAACTGTTCTGAGGTTAGAATAACCTTTGAGGAATGTGGCCAGGGTGGTCATCCATGACCAGCAGGAAGTCTAAGGAAGCAAAACAAAGCAATGACACACCTGGCCAAACTGCTACATGTTAGTTTGACAGACAGTCTTCTGTTTTACATGTAACACACGAGATGAAATGAATCATTCACTATGGGAAATCAAGTTTCATAAAGTGGGTGTAATGCTTTTACTTTAACATTAACATTAAAATGAAGAAAGTAGATTTTCATGTTTATAATGTTTCTAATGCCAAACTCTTGAGTTTGTTTGGCATTTCTGCCTGAAGCCAAAATTCACAGGTAAATTATTGTGTAATATTGATGGCACAAAATGTTATTGCACAAGGTAAGCTAGTTAGCATTTATGTAAAATTCAAATACACATAATCTGAACTGTTATATTTTTATCTTGAAGAATATTCATTTATGGGAAACTTGCAAATACATTCCACCCTCCTAACAACACTCTCCCTTTCCTGATAAGCTTTCTCTACTTATTTAGTTGCTTAATTTCAGATTCAAGGTACTAGGGCAGCTGTGTCAATCCCATTAGGTGGAAAGGAATTCATGTCCCCACTCAGTGTGACCACATCCCACAGAAAGGTAAGTTCATAATAAAAAGTTTCAAATATCAGACCAGAGGCCAAAGGACTACAGAGTTATCAATACTAGTGCCTACTGAAAAAGTTTGGCTAAATCCAAAAAACAGGAAGGACAAAGTCACTGTGCCTTGATGGATGAAACAGGGCTACAAAAGTCAAAAGCACACTTGAGGTAGTGAGAAAAATTTGATTCTGTAATCCTAAAGAAATTTAGATTACAACGGGAGAAAATCCAAACCCAAATATTGTATGCACTATTCTCTGTAATTAAACAATCCCCAACCCCATCTCCAACATACAGGCCATACGTTCAAGTGACAGTGTTGGAATGGCAATGGATACCTGGAACCCTCTCTGCACCCAGGACATAAACTCCCAGATACATGCCTATGAATACAGGCAGCAGGATTTTTTCTCTATCAGCAGACAAGCAGAGGCTGGGGTACATTAGTAAACCAGTTATTGGCAAAGTGGATAAGAGCTTAAGGCAGTTCTTATTCATTAACTACAACCACCAGACCATTTTAGTTCCAGCTAATCTTCCTCTTAAACTCTGTTGCACAATGCCCAGCACAACTACCTTCAGATGCAGCTATTTTCCCCCCTTTCCTACTTTTCTACAATCTAAGAAGAAGAAAAAAAAGGTCTGTCTGTTCAAGGCTGAGGGACAAATTCCATCAGGACTAATCTTCCCAGTCCTTTCCCTACAGACCATAAATTGGAGGGGAAAAAACCCCAGAACATTCCTTTTGAATGTTCATTTACTGATAAGATCTTGTAACTATCCCATTTTTGCCTCAAACATGTGCATCTTAGAAATGTCCAGATAGAAACACAATCTAGGATCAATAATTTTATCACTGGCCATACAATTCAACCTTCCAATTTCTATAGATGGGGGCACATCTGAGTTGACATTTGTGGTTTCTGGCTGTCCAGCAATAGCGCTCTCCTTTCTAATTTCACCCTAGTCTCCTTTTGGGGAATCCCCTAAATGTGCCTGGTCGTGGTGACCCTCCAACTCTGGAACTGCAAGGGGCCTTGCAGGAAGCTGGCATGTGGCTTAGGCCTGGCCAGTTGGAAACTCTCTTCTGAATCTCAGGCAAGTGACCCAAGTGAGTAGGGAGAATGGGGGATGGTCACATTCATAGTGGGGAGAGTAGCAAGGTATAGAACAGTCTACTCCTGCTCCTGGGTTTTCCTTGAATGCCCTTTGCTCCTGCCTGTTCTCTAAGTTTGGTCTTCTAGTCTCCCATCCATTAGGTAAGCTCTGACATCCTTCTAAGAAATATTTTGCTAAGATAGCTAAAATTCATTTCTGAGCTTGCAACAAAGAATCTGATACATCAACTGAAGTTCAGAGATGGGAATGACTTGCCCCAAGTCACACAGCTAGATAGCAGTGGAGCACAGACTAAGGCCCATGTCATCTGAAACCCAGGGCGGCGCTTTAACCCTTTATCTTAAGTTAGCAGTTACCATAACAGGACATACTTGCTGACTTAATAATTTGAAGCAACCAGAAGATAAAAACACATCTGGTCAGTTCATCTAAAGAGAACAAAGGCAGGATTTCATGGCAAAGCCTGGTGTGATATTTGTTCTATTTTTCATGGTATCCTGAAAACAGAGTTCAGGTCTGGATAGGGAAATATTCAGACATACCCCCATGAGGCAAATACTTTCATGCTGTTTCTTAAAGTTGCTTCTTTTTTCTTTTTCCTTTAGTATGTTTGTTGGATATTAAACATTGCTTTAAGAAAATATCAAAAACTAGATGCCAAAAACAAGAAGTAAGGAAGACCATGAGGCCTAGGCAGGAGGGCAAGAAAGCCTACATGGGAAAAGAAGTGGATGCCTGACCAGCCCTTGGTTCCTCTGCAGTCTTCTCTCAGACCAAAGGTGCTTCTTTCTAGATGTTGTCTGGTCACATACACACTTGACCTCCTGTCAGGGATTTTAAGTGTTTAGATTTCGGTTTGGAGTTTTGAAGTACTACCAAATAACGAAAGGTCAGAGCTGGAGGGCCCTCAGAGAGGGTCTAGGTCATGGCTCCAACTGGTAGTAGGCGAGCCTAATTCAGCACATTTTGTGAGACCAGCACAGATGTAAAATCATTTTAATTTCTGAATACCTTTGAGAAGAGCAGCCACTCTCTCCAGCTCCTCCAGGCAGCCACCACCCCTGGAATTACACTGAGCAGTCTGGCCCCCGAACACTTCTGAGTTTGAGCTAAGATTCAGAGACCAGAACTTCTCATGACACTACTGCCACCATCTAATCTCTGTCCCTTTGCAGCCACTCTAACAAGTCTCAGCCTCATCTCCAACAGCCATCTGCCAATATTCCACCTACCCCTCCTCAGAGAAATAAAAACAAATACTCCCCCTGCTCCCCCATCTACCACCACCAAAAAAAAAAAAACCCCTAGGTGCCTATGAAAGGAGTTGGTTTCAGGCACTTCCTAACACAACTGACCCTAGTCCGCCTGATGACTGACAGTGCTGGGGGGTTTTGTCTTCCAGAAGGTCCTCCTCCAAGGAGGGCAGAAACCACCTCAGCGCAAAGGAGCCCATTTCCTTTACAGGCTGAATTAATAAAGCTTCTCAGTCCTGTGGCCCAAAACTCTAGACTTAAATACTTTTCTTTCAAAAAGGTAAAGCCTAAAAGCTGTCTGAACCGAAGACTAAATGACCTAAACAGTTCTTTCTCAGTATTTAAAATGCTGGATGTATTGATCACCAAGAAACATGACCAACATTACTTAGCACCAGATTTTAAATAGTTGGTGGGATTAAACAAAAAACAAAAGGAGATTAACTAAGAAAAACTGTTCAGCATTTGAAATATTATTTCATTTGCATGATCCAACAAATGCCTTTCCAGGTATTTTAAACACACCTGCAGAAGGAATGTAAGGTGGGCTTTTAAGCACTTGGCCAAAACGTCAACCCCTGCTTTCAGACCATTTCTCTTTCACCTTTATGCAAAGCCTCTTGTGAGGCTCAGGGAACCTTCTATTCTTTGTTGCTGTCACCTTCTGACATCCTTGTCACTAGCTTTAATTTACTCCTTATTTTGCTCAATCTTCTCTCTTTTAACCCTGATTCTTACTACAATCTTAACAGATTCCATTGTTCATAGAGATGAACATCCAACAGCTTGTCCCCAAATTTCTTGTCCCCTTGATCTTCAAACACCTTCACCTGGACTCCATTTAGACTTCTAATTCCCAGAGTCCCTTTCGAAGGCATCAGAGTTTGATGGACTTGATTTCAGAAGCCAAACTCCCACTTTCTGACTACAACCCCCTCTCTTGTGACCTTCATGTGTTCACTCTCTCTTCAACCTGGTTGAGACTCCAGCCCCTTGATTTCTCAATTTTTTCCCCAAGCCATCTACCTCTTTTTGGCTTTTCTCCCTTCCCTAACCAACCTCGTCCCATGTCCTATTTCCTAACTGGTTTCCCTGCAATCTGTTCTCTTTGTTTCTGAATTCCCTTCATAATACTTACTACAGCTTAAAATTATAGTATTTTTTGATGACTTATTTATAATTTTCTGTATGAGCAGCAAGCTCCTTGAGCGGGAACAACTGCCTTGTTTAATGTCATCTCTCTAATGTCTAGCATAGTACCTGACACTAAGTGCACGTGCAATAAATATATATTGAATAAATGAAAGGCAGCCCAATGTTTAAGGAGATTATGAAACCATGCCCCTGGATGCCGGCGCACATCCATGGTCTCAGTGACAGAGATGTCAGAGATGACAGCAACAACACTGAGTTGACTCAGCTGGGCAGTTAACACCTCCAGACAGCCCCCCACCATTTCCATCCCTACCTGCTCCAAACCCTCCTCGCTCTCAAGTCCCATCACAACTCCTGTTTCCTTCAACTCTCCACTTAATCTGGTCTTCTACACCATCAAGAAATGGAGGCTAGCTGGTGTGATTTCTCCCAATTATTGATACTTCCCTCACCTGAGGACTTATCGCCTTTCTCCAGTCTGAGAGAATGATGCATCCAGCTGTCAAAAGTCAACCCTCTCTGGGATAGGGAGGGTGGGAGGGAGGGTGACACAAGAGGGAAGAGATATGGGAACATATGTATATGTATGACTGATTCACTTTGTTGTAAAGCAGAAACTAACACACCATTGTAAAGCAATTATACTCCAATAAAGATGTTAAAAAAAAAAAAAAGTCAACCCTCTCACCTGTGTCCTTGACCCCATTCCCTTGTATCCTAGTTTTACCAATTAGTCACCCCTCTCTCTAGTGACCGCTTCTCCTCAGCCCAGAAATATGCTCAACTCTGTTCTTTCACATCCTTAAAACAAAACCCTTACTTGATCTTGTGTCCCCTTCTAAGTTCTCTTCTTTATTACAGCAAGTCTATACTTGCTGTCTCCATTTTCTTCCCTTGCCAGTCATTTTTTTCTGCTGCGATCTTGCTTCTGTCCCACCTCTGAAACTCCTCCCCATCCTAAGTTTGCCAGTGATTTCCCAAGTGATAGATCTGAAGGACAAAGATCCTTGTCTTAGCTTGACACCAATTTCTGTTTTTCATTTAGCACCTGGAGCCTTGATGGGCACTAGCAAATCCCTTTCTCCTTTTTGAGACTCTCTCCTCTTAGCGTCTAAGACACTGAATCCATTTGGTACTTCTCTAAGCATCCCAGCTCGAGATTCTCTGCCAGATACCCTACCCTGCTCACTACTCTTACACCAGACATATTGTCTGACCTTCACAGTGCTCTGAAACTCATTTATAACTAATTGTACTTAAAAATCAGAATTTCCAGCTTCTCTTGAAAGATGAGAAAATCTGAACACATATATCCACATTCACGCCTAGCAAAAACTGGCCAGAGCTGCACAGTGGCTGCCCCTTTAGATATCACATGATGCTAAGTGCTACAGAGAAAAACACAGCAGAGTAAGAGTGAGCGCTGCTGTATGTGTTTGTGTTGTAAGTTATGCCCAGGGATATATGTGGAACCTAGAAAAATGGTACATATGAACCTGTCTGCAGGGCAGAAATTGAGACACAGATGTAGAGAACAAACATATGGACACCAAGGGGGGAAAGCGGCTGGGGGGTGGGGGTGGGGGTGTGATGAACTGGGCGATTGGGATTGACATGCATACACTGATGTGTATAAAATTGATGACTGGGCTTCCCTGGTGGCGCAGTGGTTGCGCGTCCGCCTGCCGATGCAGGGGAACCGGGTTCGCGCCCCGGTCTGGGAAGATCCCAC
>NC_041227.1:94000324-94048377 GCF_002837175.3 Physeter macrocephalus | reverse complement strand
GGAGCGGTTGGGCCCGTGAGCCATGGCCGCTGAGCCTGCGCGTCCGGAGCCTGTGCTCCGCAACGGGAGAGGCCACAACAGAGGGAGGCCCGCATACCACAAAAAAAAAAAAAGAAAAAAAAAAAATTGATGACTAATAAGAACCTGCTGTATAAAAAAATAAATAAAATTCAAAAAAAAAAAAAGGTATGCCCAGGGGAAGTCTCTCTGATGATGTTTGAGCAGAAATCTGTAGGAAGTAAGGGAGGGGGCTGTGTGGCTGTTTGGGAAAAGAACATTAAAAGTAGAGGGAGCAGCAAATGCAAAGGCTCTGAAGTGTACTTGGCTGGTTTGGGAAATAGCAAGGAGGTCAACAGCACTGAAGTGTAGTGAGCCAAAGACATGTGGTAGAAGATGAAATCAAAGAGATAGGGAAGGGCAAGTGGCACAGGTCTCAGTGTCTCCACTTCATTTGTAATTTGGCTTCCAAGGCACTGTAGCTGAGATTTTCTTTGGTTAGTCAAATCCAATGGGCATTTTTCAGTCCTAATCTTTCTTGACCATTTGATATCGTTGATGACCTGTAATATTCTCACTTTCTTTGTATTCCTCCTATGCTTCTATTCCTTCACATTTTCATTTGTGGGCTCCTATTCTTTTGCCAACCTCTTAAGTATGTTTTCTTCTATCATTTCCTTGTCATTCCTCTTCTTGCTCTATATATACTCTTTTGGATACCCTCATCCACTTTCATGGCTACCCTGTCCTATAAGGGATAAAGGATGACTCCTGACTAGTTATCTACTGATAGATAACAAACTACCCTAAAACTTGGAAGCCTAAAGCAACAAAATCATGTATTATCTCATACAGTTTCTGTGGGTTAAGAGTCCAGGAGCAGGCCAGCTGGTGGTTCTGGCTCAGGGTCTCTTAGGAGAATGAAGTAATCTAAAGCCTAGACCGGGGCTGGGAAGGTCTGCTTTGCTTCCAAGATTGCTCCCTTACATGGCTATTGATAGGAGTCCTCAGTTCTCTGCCATGCAATGGTCTGCTTGACTAACCTTATGACATGGCAGCTGTCTTTCCCCTGAGTAAGTGATCCCCCGGGAACAAGGCAGAAGTGTGGTATTTCATGTCTTAACCTTGGAAGTGACACACCATAATTTCTGCAATATCCTATTAGTTATATAGGTCAGCCCTATTTAATGCAGGAGGGAACTACACAGGGATGTAAACAGTAGGAGGCAAGAATCACTGGGAACAATCATTGAGGCCTGATCGTCTCGCCTCCCAAATTGGTTCTCTAGCTCAGATGTATCACCAAAGCCCCAGACCTGTACAGTAAGCTGTCTACTGCATAGCTATTGTTTGTTGACAATAATGGCAACAACTCTGCCATTAACTTCACAAACTTTTTTTGTGAAAACCTGGAATCGGGTACAATGGCATGTCCATCAAAACATTCTCTCCGGGAGTTGTGTGATGGTGGTGGAAGTGGTTAGGTCCTGGCTCTGAGCACTATGAAGTCAACTTAAAGATGCTGTAACTATCATTTACTGAGTACCCACCCTGTGTCAGGCACGGTGCCTGGTGCTTTACAATCACTCTCTCGCAACAACTCCGTGAACAGAAGTTATTCTTCCCATTTCACAAATGAAGAAACAAAGGTTTTGAGGGGAACTTCCCTAAGCTTACCAATTACACAATCAGCATGACAAAGCAGGGATCAAATTTTGGCCTATTTCCAAGTTATGCTATTTTGTTTTGTACTTTGAAACTCCACTCCATGGCTTTAGTAGTCTTGAGTTCTTTGCCTGTTTTGTACAATGCAGTCTCACTGTAGCCTACCTACTAGGGTACCGATAGGGTTCTAAGAAAGAATTCTCAAATTATCAGAAAACCAAGGTTTTATGTTTTGGTTTTGGTTTTAAATTGAGTTAGTTCAGTACTACTTTACCACAGCCTTACAAGTAATTCTCAAAATTCACTGACCACAAAAATTTAACCCAGTCTGTAGAACATTAGTCTATCAATTTTCCTTGCCTAACCAGTTCCTCTATAGTTGTTCTCTACCTTACTAGGCTAAGAAAATGAAATAATTTGCCAGCAGGCACTCTTAAAAGTCTCTCAAAGATACTAATTCTCAAACTATCAAACCAAGGGGAATAGAGAAAGGCATGGCAAAGTATGTTGACTCTTTTTTAAATCTAATCGCTGGTTTTCTTTACTAGGATCCACTGCACTGTCTGACTTTTTAAAAGTCCTTGGGCAAAATCCTTATATTTGTAACTGTCTTAATGCACATTACAGATCCTTTCAGCCCCATACTGATGCACAACGAAATCTAGGAAGAACACTGTTGCCAGTGCTTAGGTTCTGACACTTAAAAAAACAGTTAACTTTTGTAAAATAGTAATACTAGTGATGATGATGATGAGGAAGGAGCAGGAGGAGGAAGAGGATGAGAAAGAGAACAAAACAAACAGCAAAAGGCAAAGTTCAAAGGACAATTTAAGGAGCTGTCAAAGAAAAGGGAAAAGAGAAAAGTAAATGGCAGGCAGTCTCTGGCCTTAATTAGCTCACATTTTTTTTTTTTTTTTTTTTTGTGGTACGCGGGCCTCTCACTGTTGTGGCCTCTCCCCGTTGCGGAGCGCAGGCTCCGGACGCGCAGGCTCAGCGGCCATGGCTCACGGGCCCAGCCGCCCCACGGCACGTGGGATCTTCCCGGACCGGGGCATGAACCCGTGTCCCCTGCATCGGCAGGCAGATTCTCAACCACTGTGCCACCAGGGAAGCCCAGCTCACATTTTTTAATCGACCTGATGTTCCTTGTTTCCTACTGTCTTCCCCCTTACAGAATCATCACAGAATTGTACCACCAATACAGATGAAAAAGTTACTCCACTTTTCCTTGCAAATTTAATTTATTGAGCTTTCCTGATGCCTGATTTAACGTTTAATAGTTAATTTTTCAAATTCACTAAATGCACATTTTTAGACAAACTCATGCAGAAGCAATGACCCACAGCACTTTCTTCCCTATTTTCCAGATAGTATTCATAAGAAATCAGAGGGCTAGGGACAAAGAGGTCACACAGTAGTATTTTGCAATACTCTAGTGTGCAGTATGAAGCAATGAGAATTCCAAACATTTTAGTTAGGATTTGGAAAAAGGAGAAAGTATTAAAATCAAAATGATTCAAGAGTAAATTAAAATTTTCCTGTGTTTAAATGTGGTGGAGGGAAAAATGGTAGATCATCACATATTTGCTCCAGTGTAGGAACAATCTGACAACTTACACCTAAATGTTTTTAGGTACTGGTTGAGCTAGGTCCTAAAACTACTCCAAGTGGCAACTCAGGACACAGGAAAACATAAGGAACAAAAGGAAATGATTTTTAACTGTCAAAGGCAGACTTTTTGCACAACGATTGGAAGGAAAGTTGCAACCCTGAGGAGGATCTTTTACCTTCTCACATGGCAACAGACAGATAACAAGGCTGTATTTAAGTGTTGCAGACTTCCTTAGTCATCAGGGGACCCTACACACCACAGAGGTCTACCCTTTAAATACCTAAGCACAGGGGACCACAGGAAGTCTCAAAGGAAGGTGGCTGAAGGTATTCTTAAAAGTGCATGTTTTTCTTCTTTTTGGAGGGCTGTATGAATTGAAATGTTTATTTATATTTATGATAAATACTGATATATGGACTAATCTGTTTCTTCTATTTACTTAGCTTTTAGTTTTCTTGTATATTTCCTTTCCTCTCATCTATCAGGGTAAAGAATATATTTTCTATTTTTACAACATTTTAATAAATATATTTAATGCAGCAAATCAATATTTCTAGTTTGTAGATGTTTCTTCCTAAATGAGGCTTCCCTGGGGTGGGCACAGCAATGTGCCTTGAAAGTCAATATAATTTAAAACACCAGTTTTTAAACATTAAGAAAATTAAAAATCCTGCACATATATGTGTCTTACTTTTAAAAATAAAGGTTGGATCTCAGCCACACTCTAAACACTAGAATACTTGGATCTAGGAAAGGAAAATAAGAGAAAGAGGACTCACTGACAAAATGCTGATAAGCTGCAATGCCCTTTCAGTAAATCAAGACCAAAAACCAAAAGATGATGCCAGGATCAGGGGGAAAAAAAAGGGAAGTGGCTGAACGACAAAGTATCTGAAATTCGGCTTAAGAAAAAGGACATAACCAGGCAAAAAGCTATGCATGTAAAGAATAGGCAGGTAATATGGCAGGAGTGGAAATGGCTATTAGTAAGGATGGAGGCATTGTGGGTGATTTTTTTCTTTTTGAAAATTTCTTTTTAATGATGGTTACACTGTGTTTTCAATTTTAAAAAAGAACCCAAAAAAGGGTCGGGGGAGCAGTACAGGAAAACACACCGTGGGAACAGTCATGCACACAGATGTTTCGCGTAAGCTGCATTTTCAGAGACACCTGCCTTTGTAAGCAAAGCTGTCGTCAACAAGTTCTCTGAAGTGACGGGTGGGGCCTGAGAGAAAGTGAGCTGTGACGAAACCAACAAATAGTACCCTTAGGGCTCAGAAACCCACAGTTTCTTAGATTAAGTTCCTCATTTATGAGCCACCTCTCTGCCCCAAACGCTTTGCCATCAGCAATGTCTGCTACTCAAACAAGGACTCAAGCTGCCCATATGTCTCCACTCAAGTGATTGAGGTTCTTTGTCAGCAGCACCACTCAGCTCTTTGCAGAGAGAGGCTATCTCTCTGTGGTCGAAGAGATAGGGCACACAACCTACTGTATAAAAATCTGAGTGGGAAGCAAGCTTCCCTACTCCTCCCTTCTTGCTTCAATTCCAAATAAAAATGTTTATCATGTACAGACAAATTCATGTAAAAGCAAAGATAATACACTTGTTCCACCGCCTTGCTTTGCTGTATGTTAAACTTTACTTCTGTTTAATGAGATGAATATTCCTAGGTCTGTATTGCTTGCTTTTTTGTTTGTGAGGCACTGAAAGGAGAGTCCGTTGACACTGCTTTATGTAGTGCCCGCTCTAACACCATGTACAGAGTACTTAATAAATGTGATCTGAAAATGACGACAGAAACAATGCTGAAGACTCAAACACATTTCGAAGGATAATAAAGTATGAAAGTCACTCACTGGGGCTTCCCTGGTGGCGCAGTGGTTGCGCATCCGCCTGCCGATGCAGGGGAACCGGGTTCGCGCCCCGGTCTGGGAGGATCCCGCGTGCCGCGGAGCGGCTGGGTCCGTGGGCCATGGCCGCTGGGCCTGCGCGTCCGGAGCCTGTGCTCCGCGACGGGAGAGGGCACGGCAGAGGGAGGCCCGCATACCACACACACACACACAAAAAAAAGTCACTCACTGTAAAACCTCTTCTCTGGTGTGTGTACATAGGGTGTGTGAGCCCTGAGGTCTGCAACACACATCACAGGGAGAGCCTGCCTTACTTGTTCTTCTTTGCAGCCTTCAATCATGCCTGATTCAAGTGGGGAACTTCTATTCACAGGAGAACTTTCAACTTACTTGCAAAGTTCTTACAAAGTTTTATCTGTTATCCTTTCTTGAACTTCCCTTTTCTGAGAAGTTGGGTGTGCTGTGTGGGTTACTGTCTTACATCTGCCTTCTGAGTGAGTTTACTACAAAAGATTTTAGAAACTTCTTGTTCAAGCATAGTAGCCTCTTCTAGGTCCTATATGAGCTCCCCTTCCTGCTAACGTGACAATGGAGCTGATAATCTGTATTTATATAAATTTGTTTGGATAAAGCTACCCAAACTGCTAATATAATCTTTTTTAAAAATATTTATTTATTTTGGCTGTGCCGGGTCTTAGCTGCGGCATGTAGGCTTCTTAGTTGCGGCATGCGGACTCTTAGTTGCGGCATGCATGCAGGATCTAGTTCCCCGACCAGGGATGGAACCTGGGTCCCCTGCATTTGGGAGTGTGGAGTCTTACTCACTGGACCACCAGGGAAGTCCCTATAATCTTACTATATGGTGAAAGAGTTAAGAGGGAGGGTCTAAGTAAACATGGGGAGAGGTAAGCAGGTCATAGATCTGAAGGGTCTTACATTACTTGCCAAAAAATTTGGACTTTACCCTGAGGATAACAGAGATCCATAGTTTGCATTTCTAGAAAGATTCCTCTAACTACAGTATGGAGAATGGACTGGAAGGGGTTGAGACTTAGAAATAGGGAGACAGATGTTACTTTAGTGTTTCAGGCAAGAAGTAGAGAAGGGGAGTCTGATCTGAGCTAATGGGAATGAAGAGAAGATGGATATCTTGGGGATATTCGTCTAGTTTACTTTCTGGTACCGATGGAAAATTTACTCTGTAAAGAAATTCAGATTCTAAGAAAAAATCTGAGAGAGAAAGCTTTGATATGTGTCAATTCCTTGCAATCAAAGAATGTCTTTTTCTTTGCACCTCCTGACTCTTCAGACAGATCTTTTCCTTTAACAAATCCAATACTTTACAGACTCTCACGCAAGAGGGTCAAAAAAGAAGTCTTATTGACATGGACATTAACTTTCATACCACCTGCTTCTGTCCAAACTTTTCTCAAAATAGGTTTTTTTTCACTACCTCAACTTTCTCTTAAGCTTTACTTTACTAATCCTCAGATTTGGAGATCAAATTTGCCTTAACCTATCTGCCAGCTGACAGCCAATCATCCTGCACAAGCCAGGGAAACTTACAGGCAATTCTTCCTCACGTCACTTTGTTATCACACATGTCTAAATCATTTCCTGCCAGGCACCAAACTTCCAGCATCAAGGAAGAACAGCTGAAGTATTAGAATACTTTTACACAAAGGACTTCCCTCCTTCCTAATCCCTTACTCAACGGATATGACAGTATGATGATACAGTCAGGGCTCAACTTAAATGGAAGATAGTGCAGCTAAGTTGTGAAACCACCATTTTACACCAATCAAAAAGAAAGCAAGGTTAATTGCACATAATAACAAGCAAAAAATGAATCAGAAACCTGAAGCCAACTTCAACCAAAAGAAGGCAAGTGAATTTTACAAATTCATCTGTATTACATTAGAATAGGACATCAGTGAAGAACTGCTGAGCTGGTAATGCTAAATCTCTTTGGCTCTCAGCTAAATTAAGTTACCCATTATTAAAGACTATCTAAGACAGTTCTCATAGATAATTAATTTCCCCACCTCTAAAATCTGTAGTTGTGTAAAACATAGCTCTGGAGAACTTAGAAAGAATTTATATTAAACATTAACCACAGGCTATCCAGAGGAAAGGACAGGAATAAATCTGGGGAATATACTTAAATCACAGTAAAGTTGCCATGTTATAAAAGCCAACTAACTTTGCTTCTTCTTTCTCTTCTGTTAAGTGGGGTCACAACACTAAATAAGATGTTAGAGTGAAAGATGATTAAAAATGTGATGAGGTGGCCGTATCAAACCTTTCTTCGTTGTCCTGGGGAAGACAGTAGGGGCACACCTGGCCAGGACTCAGCTGACCAGGGTTTTCTAATCTCACTTTACATATGGTTTGGTGCCTTTGAGTCAGTGTTAGCACTTTAGGCAGATTCTCTATTTACAAAGAGAAGGTTAGTATCTCACCTGCTGCGGGGAAACATGTAAAGGTAGACAGGAAAAAGCATGGAACTGACAGTCAGGTGACCTAGAGTTCTTGCTCTGTCACCAGTGAATTGTATAATATGGCATGAGACAATCGGATCTCAATTTCCTCATTCAACATTATAAACTCTTAAGTTTGTGATTTTAGGAGATTACCACTAGGAACCTTAAAATCATTCCATTAGTTCAAGACAAGATCACCATATTCCTATAGTATTAAACAGTCAAAAATACCAACTAGGTTTTTCACAGCAGAAGAGATAACTCTCAAAGAATGCCCCTAAAAGGTTATGTCACAATGGGCTGGATGCCTCTGCAAATGTGATGTTAAATCCTATAGGTTTCTGCTCAGTAACCAAATGGTTAATCTGTCCACTGGATTCCTGATTCCACTGGAAAATTTTTCTGCAAATGGAATCCCATCCCTCCCCCACTCCAGTGTTGATCAATTAAAAAAGAAAAGGATGAAACGGCTGCTCGAGTCGTTTTACACTCATAAAAGAGGGTACAAGTTGCCTGCCTGAGCTCAAAGGTGGTGTACTAGAGTCACCCGAATTGGCCATATTACTGATTCACTTGGCCCTCTAGAAAGCCATTCTACCTCTGAGTTTCTCCATCTGTAAAACAGGATTAGTTCTATCTATCCTGTCTCACATGCTTAGGGATAAAATATCCTTTCTTCTTAGTTGACAAAAGTTTGTGCAAGCTTTCTAAAAAGTTATCAAGTACCAGAATTCTATAAATACAAGTTATTATCCTAAAGTACATGAAGCTTAGGCTTTACCTTTTAAATTCTGAATAAATGTTAACTTTTGGTCAATGAAATAGAAAAAGAAATCACCCCCAGGCATGTTTTTAAAAAATATATATTTATTTATTTGTTTGTTTATTTTATTTTTGCCTGCATTGGGTCTTCGTTGCTACGTGTGGGCTTGCTCTGGTTACGGCGAGTGGGGGCTACTCTTCGTTGTGGTGCGCGGGCATCTCTCACTGTGGTGGCTTCTCTTGTTGTGGAGCACCGGCTCTAGGCTCGTGGGCTTCAGCAGTTGCAGCACGCTGGCTCAGTAGTTGTGGCTTGTGGGCTCTAGAGCGCAGGCTCGGTAGTTGTGGCACACGGTCTTAGTTGCTCTGCGGCATGTGGGATCTTCCTGGACCAGGGTTCAAACCCGTGTCCCCTGCGTTGGCAGGCGGATTCTTAACCACTGCGCCACCAAGAAGTCCCATGGGCATGTTTTCATATGGAATGAACTCCTGGCTTCTTTCTGAAGCGATTTACTTTAGCTTTTAAAACAATTTTTTGGTTTAGCGCATAAAACCTTTTAACCCAAGGAGCAGCTGGAAAAAAGCATCTCTACATATAAGCAGAACTAAAATAGTGTCCCTATTTCTTTAAATATAATTGTAACACTAGTAATGAAGACCAGCTAAGGTCATTCTACTGTCTTTTTCCACATTAGCCAAGTCCACACCTTACTATATTTAGACAAAGTATGCATACCCCACTAAAGATAGGAGACTCAGTCCTAGGTTTAGGGTCAGAACAGTGGGGTTATTACCTCAGCTGAGGGGGAAAGACACTAAGAAAGAAAACCTATATTGATGCATTCCCTGGCAACCAATAGAACAACCAATGCTCAATTTTATCTCACTGTGAACAGATGTATAATCTCTAGTATGCATAGAACAATCTCTACCATACATAACTCCAGCACAGTCATGACTAAAGCAAAGCAGTGAAATCATTTAGATAACTCACTCGCCAGGACTGCTCACCATGCCTTAGCCAAAGAGCTGCCTAGGTCAACAGGGTAAAATATTCAGCCGTTTAATCTCTTGGGAACTGGAACAAATAGGTTTTCAACTCGGGAATCCCCACTATGTCAAAAACACCAGGGTCTGACTGGTAGAGTCCTCTAGCAGTGTCCAGCAAAGGAAGAACCAAATGGGGACAAAATTGACTTATGTAATTTTTTAAAAAAGCTTATGGAACACGGATTTTATAATAAAGACTGTGTTGAACTGAAGCAGGAACATGGTAATGCAGGTAACGGAGGAACCTGCTTGGGTGGATATATTCTGTAAGGGGCCCCTAAACCTGGGGTCAAAACAAAAAGTCTGAGAAAAATATCTTAAAGAAAAACACAATTGCCCTCAAGAGACAGCTAAGAAAACCCCAATAACAACCAGATGTTTCTGGCACCTCCCCAACTGTGAGGTGAAAAAAATTAAATACATTTAAAGAATTCAGTAAACATGCTTCTGAAACATAAGTATAACAAATAGAAATCTGTTTGTCTTCATTCAAAGGAAACTGCACATTGCAATTATGAACATTTCCACCGCAGGAAAGATAAGCAGATGTTGGATGTTTTCCCAAAGTTTTTTCAGTGTCACTGAAGAGGCATTTTTTTCAGATTAATGGTTAATGCTAAAAAGGCAACATTTTGAATGTTGTTTTTTCTCTTCCTATATATTTTAACATTTCTACAGTGACATAGTTAACGAACAGTCAGCAAAGAGAAAACAACTACACGTACAGCTTATACAGTATACTTGTATATTCATATTCCAATATTTACTTCTAAACTAAAAGCAACATAGAAAAATATTTTAAATAGTGTGAATTCTGAAAAAAACTCCATTCTCTCTTTCCTCTGCATTAAAATCCTACTTAATGAAAAATAACTACATCTAAATATTCTCATTTGACACTGAAAAACTGAATCCTCTTGTAGGACAAAATTCTAGGATGTAAATAAATAAGCTTTTTTAAAGGGTGTTTAATTTCTGGTTTTTGGTTTGTTTGTTTGTTTTTGCAGTACGCGGGCCTCCCACTGTTGTGGCCTCTCCCGTTGCGGAGCACAGGTTCCGGACGCGCAGGCTCAGCGGCCATGGCTCACAGGCCCAGCCGCTCCGCGGCATGTGGGATCTTCCCGGACCAGTGCACGAACCCGTGTCCCCTGCATCGGCAGGCAGACTCTCAACCACTGCGCCACCAGGGAAGCCCAAGGGTGTTTAATTCCTAAGAGGGATAAACTGGTCTGAGTTTTCTCATGGCTTTCTATGCAAAACGCAGATTTTTTTTTTTTTTTTTTTTGCCAAAAATGCACTGGATTAAGGCCTAAATAAATGAATTACGTGAGATGGCAAGAAAGCAAAAATGGCACATAAAACTTAATTGCTCACACTTCTAAAAATTTGTAACTATACACTGCAGGCTGCAGAAACTGGTCTTAAATAGCAAAGAATGGTTTAATGGGTCGGAGAATACCTTGACTCTCAGTGCACAACACATTAAATACCACACTCATTCCACTAAATATCTAAGCCCAAGGCAGTCGTCCCCCAACTTCTCAACAAGCTCTTTACAATTTAATAAGAATCTGGCTTAAATGTATTTAAAAATTCTCCAAATTCTTCTCACGACTTTTACTTCAAAGTAACAACTTTAAGTTATTTCTGCCTTCCTGGATATAGTTCAAAGCACCAGAAATACTTTACCCCAATACTGCTTCTCTTTTCACTCACCACACAGGTTGTCACTATTTGCTGAGGAACACAAACATTCAGGCTTTACAGTAATATTCCAAGTCTTCTTTAGCAAAGCAAATACCATTCTTGGAATATCTACTCCAAAATTATTAGAGAGAGAGAACTCAAAAGGCTGCATAATCCTTCTCAACAGAGAGAAAATGGTAGTTGAAAATCTTTCATTGTGGGGAAATCATGAGTGATGGTTTAAAAATGGATAAATGAATCTCACTGGGAAGGTCAAACAGCTTAAAAACACCTTACTTAATTTCTAAGTCAAATGCCTAAAATAGTCTATTCCAGGTTCTTAATTTGGGGTGAGAGGAAGGGCATTACAGGCATTACATTCCTTTGAGAATTTGATGAAAGTTATGGCTTTTTCCTGCAAAAAAATAAATGTACTAATAATATGTACACCCACCTTTGCATATCATTTCATTGTATTCATGAACGTAGTTTAAAACTCTGGATTAAAGGAACCTTGTAGTTGCCCTCAGGAGACTATGAGCAACTGGGAATTAACAGTCCTCCGACCCCCTCCCCCGCCCCCGACCTCATCTTTTAGCAGACCACAACTCAGCTTTAACAAGAGGCAAACACTGAATGATTGGTGCTTGGATTTAACTTTGAAACCAGAGGAACAGATAAGGCCTGGGGCTTTCTAAGGGTCTTCTATTAATACTTTGGACTCTTGCCATTCTAAAGCACGCAAAAGGCAAATCCTATGAAAAGGCCCTCTTACCTGCCCCATAACGCTGCCTCCTCTCCTCATTTCTGGAAATCCCTCTACAATAAACTTGCTTATATCACAAAGATTCCCAAGCATTAGGTGAAAGTTCACTTACTGAAGCCCTGCAGTTCAAGATATAACAGAATTTCAGTACAATAAAGAATTTTGGACAAGATTTTGAAATTCATTAAAGTCAAATCTGACCAGCAAATGAGGTTTTACATTTCCTAAACCTTCTGGATACTCCAGAATTTTTTAATAGCTACCCAGAGCATGCCATTTCATGTAGCATGCCATTACTGTACTTCTATTCTAAGAGTGTGAAAAATCCAAGATCATCAATACATTAAACACTGCTTTATGTGGTAGTGATTTAGCATGAAGGAAATGACTAGATTTAGAGTTTTGAGCTTATGATTTTATAATCCATGCTACATGGGAGAGGAGATTAAATGCAAGGTATAAGTGTTACTGTAAAGGCTAATGCTTATGTAAGTTAACAATCCTTATGTATTTTTTAAAAAAATTAATTAATTTATTTTTGTCTGCGTTGGGTCTTTGTTGCTGCGCGCGGGGCTGAGCCGGGGTTACTCTTCCTTGCGAGGCGCGGGCTTCTCACTGCTGTGGCTTCTCTTGTTGCGGAGCATGGGCTCCAGGCTCGCAGGCTTCAGTAGCTGTGGCTCGCGGGCTCTAGAGCGCAGGGCTCAGTACTTGTGGCGCACGGGCTTAGTTGCTCCGCGGCATGTGAGTGGGATCTTCCCCGACCAGGGCTCAAACCCGTGCCCCCTGCATCGGCAGATGGATTCTTAACCACTGCGCCACCAGGGAAGCCCCAACAATCCTTATCTACTGCTATTATGTCTGTAAATGCAGTGGCCTCGTATTGTTTAGATTATTTATCATACCTAAAAATTGATTTATACATTTATACCAAATGTCTATACTTCAGTTTGTGGCTCAAAAAATTTATCAGTTTCCTGACCATTTTCTCTAAAACAGCACTCCTTCTCCCAGGTTACTTTCCATCTTTTTTGTCCTGCTTTATTTTTTCTTTATAGCCATATCATCAGCTGATTATTTACAACAGTTTATTTACATTCTGGAATGTAAGTTCTAAGAGCTTAGAGTTGGTCTTTTTGGATCATTCCCGGTGCCTAGAACATTGTAGGTGATCAATACATGAACGAACAGGTATTTACTAAGTGGAGATACAAAATTAACTGGAGGCAAATATAGCACAGTGAAAAAGCATGAGATATAAAGAGGACTTGGATTTTAGTCACCGCTCTTACATTTATTAATTATATAACCTGAATAAGTCATTTAATCTCTTTGAACGTCAATCTCTTTCCTTTAAAATGATGCTAAAATATTACTATAAAGGGTTATTTGTAAGGGTTATAGGAAATAACAGAAGTAAAAACTTGTTGCAAATATTAATGATTCTATCCCAACAGTTATTCTTGGAAAATTGGCAGAAAATTCTGTAAAACAGATCAATCTTAAGAAAGCAAGTTATTCTGTCACCTAATCTTTGGTCTTGCAGAACTGTAGAGGCAGAATGAAGTAGTGAGAAAGCACAGCATTACAAGGGATGGACTTGAACGTCACTTACCAGCTGGCTGACCTTGAGGAAATCTCTTAACCTCTCTGAGGCTTACTTTTCTTACCTATAAAATGTGGGGGGAAATGCTACCTCAAAGTGTAATTGTTTGAACTAAATGTTACATTAATTGTGAAAGCACTTTTTAAACTTTGACACAGAATATGTATTTTTAGTTAAATCAATTAATTACTTTCCTTAAAGAAAATCCTAACCTTGTTTGTTCCACGAGCCAAATGGAAGGAAATATTATTCCAGAACGTGCTCACATGAACTATGGGCAGAAGTATACATACTTCCAATTCTTGCTGCAAGCTCTCCAACTTTGGTGACAGGATGGAATAGAACATGAAAAGACAGAAAGAAAAGGAAGATACAGAACGGAAAGAGGAAACAGAGGTTCAAATAGACACAAATAAGTAGCAAAGAACAAGCAGCAAGTAGAATAAGCAGCAAAGTTCTGATCAACATTGAGTATATCTGATTTCTTTTTTTAAGTTTTTGATGTGGACCATTTTTAAAGTCTTTATTGAATATGTTACAACATTGCTTCTGTTTTATGTTGGTTTTTTTTTGGCCAAGAGGCATGTGGGATCTTAGCTCCCGGACCAGGGATCAAACCCGCACCCCCTGGATTGGAAGGGGAAGTCTTAGCCACTGGACCGCCAGGGAAGTCCCGAGTCTATATTTAATTTCATATCCCAAGGTCAGGGCCCACTTCATGGACGTGCAATCTGTGCAGCTGCACAAGGTCGGTGCTTGAAAGGGGCTTGCACTTGATTCAATGCTCTGCTGTTGCTGTCTTGAAATTCTTAATGCTTTTCAAACAGGGGGCCCCAATTTTCATTAGGTACTAGGCCCTGCAGATTATGTAGCTAGTCCTGCTCGCAATCTTTCCACTAGACTAGAGGACATGATAATAACTTACAATCTTAATGACTGCACACAAGGACCACTACTAACTTAAAGGACAATCACTAACAAGTAGACTTTTAATCAGGTTGGTGATCACATATTTGTGGTACCTAAATTCTGAAGTTAACAAAATACTTAGTAAAAGCCAATTTAATTAAAAAGCAGTAGACCAAATTAGAAATGCAAATATTATTTGCCTTTCCCATTTTTGTGGTCCATCACGTCCTAATAACAGGCCAAACGGTGATGTCAGCAAATGAAGTACCTGTATCTAACCTAACTGATGTTCATTCTGAAACCCAACAAAAGACCCCAGTGATTGTGGATTACCTTCAGTTTTTGATTTAACATCTGCTACCTTACAGTACGCAGAGCAGAGTGACAGTGCCACAGAAATCATCTCTGAAGTGAAAGCCCTAACACAATCCAATTCAATTAAAGCACACCCTTTAAATAATGTTTTGTTTCTTTCCTGCTCCTGTGGACCGAGAGACAGCTGGTGGCTCTTCTTTGATTGAAGCTGAAAGGCTGAAGCTGATGAACTGAACATTTCCCGTACAGCAAATTCAATTTTTGATGCCAAAAAGATACTTTTCCCCCTTAAAGCCAGACTCACCCCACATTGGTCCATTGTGACCTTTGGACTCCTTATCAGTCACCTTCAGTCTCCGACAGTAGTTGGACTGGCCAACCCACAGAGGTCCACTCTCCAGAGAACAAAGGCTTGCTATGTAAAAGAGATGAGCTGTGGGCAGAGATACCATCTGTAGAGAAGGTGCTGAACTCATCCTCTGTGTTCCAGCAGCATGTCCAGGACTGCTGCCACTACAAAAAAAGTGAAACTTCACCCCAAAACTTTCTCCGCCTGTGATTTAAACACACACCTTCATTAAGGAAGGAGCTCGGTTTCAGACAAAGGCAGGCAACCAATACTACTGAATCCAGCATGCAAATGTGGCCTGCATTCTAACATTCCTTTCTCCTTCCCACTTTTTTCTTTAAGTCTGCCAGAAGCCCCTCTGAGTACTATTTAGATCTGCAGGGACATTCAAAGTAAGACTCTTTAAGAGCTTTAAGAAATACATACACTCTTGGGCTTCCCCGGTGGCGCAATGGTTAAGAGTCCGCCTGCCAATGCAGGAGACACGGGTTTGAGGCCTGGTCTGGGAAGATCTCACGTGCCGCGAAGCAACTAAACCTGTGAGCCACAACTACTGAGCCTGCACGCCACAACTGCTGAAGCCTGTGCGACACAACAAGAGCCTGTGCTCCACAACAAGACAAGCCACCGCAATGAGAAGCCCGCGCACGGCAACCAAGAGTAGCCCCTGCTCGCCACAGCTAGAGAAAGCCCGCGTGCAGCAACAAAGACCCAACGCAGTCAAAAATAAAATAAATAAATTTATTTTAAAAAAGAGAAATACATACACTCTTCTCCTTTCTCCTATATTCAATATTCAAATAGCCTCAAAGATGAAAACTTTTTTTTCAAGATTTTAAACGGCTTGTTCCCTAAAAAGTTCACCTCCTCAACTTTGAGAAATATACCCACTGCTTTCTATAAACAAGATGAGGAAATTCTAACTTTGTAAGTATAGTTACAAGCATTAACAAACTAATGTATATGATCATCGTTTAACATTTCAGTATCCTTAATAAGATAGAACTTTGGGAAATCTCAATGATGCTTAACACTTCCTAAACAGAAAACAATGAAATGTTCAAGGTTAATTTGCTGCAGGACCCTAGGTAAGTGTCAGTTATCTTTTGGATAAGAAATCTCTTAAGTCAAAAATGGTGATGATTTTAGAATAAAATAAAAACACGGGGAGCAAACCTAAATTCACAAACACTACAGATATATTCAACACCATCTCGGGATAATTAGTTTCTTCATCTTATCAATGCACTATTATTTCATCTTTCCGTAAGTTCTACTCAAATAGCTTACAATTTTCTATCAGTGCTTGGGTATGAAAGCAATTCCTGATAGGAAAGACAAATAAGGATCAATTTTTCTGGGTCACCAACTGGTTCAGATGAATTGAAGGATAAAATTGTATCTACCTTGATTTTATTTTTTTATTATTTTATCAGCACTATGAAAATGAATTACTAAAATTGTTGGTGGGAGTGTAGACTGGTACAACATTTCTGGTGAGCAAACCAACAATCTATATCAAAAACTCTAGAAATATGTATACCCTTTGGTCTAGCAATCCCAGAAATGAGTTTTAGGGTATTTCCTTCAGGGACATGTGTAAAGATTTAGGCACAAGGATATTCATTCAGTGAGGCTTTGTTTGTAACTGCAAAAAACTGAACACAATCAAAATGTGCAACAACAGGGCAGACAGAATTCAGTTCTATGGAAAACAAACAACTCTCAAAAAGGATATGAAGGGCTTCCCTGGTGGCGCAGTGGTTGCGCGTCCGCCTGCCAATGCAGGGGAACCGGGTTCGCGCCCCGGTCTGGGAGGATCCCACGTGCCGCGGAGCGGCTGGGCCCGTGAGCCATGGCCGCTGGGCCTGCGCGTCCGGAGCCTGTGCTCCGCAACGGGAGAGGCCGCAGCAGAGGGAGGCCTGCATACCAAAAAAAAAAAAAAAAAAAAAAAAAGGATATGAAAGAAACTCATTTGAGGACAATGACAGGATGTTCCCAATATGCTAAGTGAAAAAAAAAAAAAAAAGAAAAACAGAGTACAAAGCAAACAATAGAGGACAATCCCATTTTTAAAACTATATACATACATAAACTAACTAAATAAATAAAAGCATACACATACATAGAAATGCCTGGATGGTATTAACAGTAAACATATTTGGGAGATAAGAATAAGGATAATGCTTTTGGGGGAGAGGAGGAATGCCTCAGTGTTTTCTGTTTTTCTATAATAAACACGCATTATCTGCAATATTAAAAAATAACCAATACTTTTTGCTTTGTTGATTTTAAGTACCAGTAAGACCAGTTCCATTAAAAAAAAAAAAATCGCTCACCCAGGACACGTTCACTTTTAAGCTGAGTGGGTGGTAAAGAATGAGATATTATCAACTTTACTGTGTATAAGGTAGACAAGCTTTTTAAAGCAAAAGAGATTCTCCATTTGAAAAATTTCCTCAAATGGATTTGTAAGACTGCCATAAAGAGGAGCACTGATATTCAATATTTATTGGTTAACTTTGATTTTAGTGGAGGAAGAGACTAGATGTTATCATTTCTTTAAAAAGCATAATAAACATTCTTACAACACTATCATTTTCTGACAAACAGGGCATATGGCCTTGCTGAGAACTTCTCCAAGTGTGTAAAATGGCAAGAAAGAATTCTAGCAGTGTGAGCATAGCGGTGGACTACCAAGATAACTGAGACTGACCATAGGCGAGACACAAAAGTGAACAGGCCCCAACTCATGAATAGCTAGGACTAAGGTAGGTTCTCAATGGATATACTCAAGTATATTTCCAAGGAGGTAAGTAATAAAGTATGATTAAAACAACAATGGCTTTCAATCTTTAAGTTAGAGAGATGATAACTAGCCAGTCTACAATCTTCAGTTTTTCTTTAACTCTGAAAAAAAATTACACTGGGTTTAAATTCATTTAGTTAGAATCACTAAATGGAAATAAACACAGTCTCAGTTTGGCATTTCTCTCAGTGCAGGAGAGTATAATAAGGCACAATCTGCTAAATTTTTAGTAGCTGCAGTAACTCTTCTTTGAATCAATATTGTTAAACTATCATTTGGGCATTTATATAGTTCTTGGTCTTCATTGATATATAATTATAGGCTTACTTACATATGTGTAAAAGATCCCCCTGTCCACTAGGATGGTTTCCATGTGTACTTAAACTAAGGAGCTGTACATTGCTTATACAACTCTAAGTAAGATGAGCCATTAATTGATAACCAGGCCATTAAACTGGTAGCCAAGCCGTTAAGAACAAAATCAGCACACCCTTCCCCTTATAGCTCACTCCACTGGAAATATTACAAGCCCTCTGTGCCATGGGAACCACCTTGCCTACCACATGGTGCTGATGTAACAATATCTAGAGCTATGCACCTGGAGAAAGCAGGGAATGAGGTTTTGCTTTGGATTACTTGAATGATTCTTTCTTTCCTCCCTCCTTCCTTTCTTTCTTTTAACCATAAAGCCACTAGCAGATAGTTTAATGATTTCTGTTCTTATGCTGCCTATGGAGATTTCACACTGTGCTACCAACCACTGGTACTAATTCAACAACAGCCTTGTAAAATTGGCAGCTTTCCTAAATAAGCTATGTAAAGCCTGCAAATGCTGGTTACTGTGCTGTGTAGTCAGTGGGAACTCGATAAAAACGCGATTAAAATTCTGCCCACATGATATATCCCAAATATGCTCATACCTATTTTCTAAAGAACATTATCAGTCTATACAAAAGTATTTCTGGATTCTCCTTATTACCACAAATGATTAATAGCAGTCATTCACTGAAACCTATCTGCAATATGGCCATGACATCTGCCATATTAGTCTTCCTTTTCTCTCACCACTCAAGTACCCTTTACCTCTGCTTATACAGATCAAGACATTTAAGAGGGCCAGAAATAAAGGTCAGCGTTCCAGCTCAAATCCTACCATAAAGGCTCATTTACAATAACTTTTTGTCCTCTGAATACCAAAAGCACCAACTGCACCATTCGTCTGCCACTTAGCATGTGCTAAATTGTGTTCTTATTTATCCTTTTATTGATCTGTCTTATATCTCTCAACAGACTGAGCATCCTACTCCAAGAACCATGTCTTGTATTTCTTTGTATCTCCCATGACAATTCTGCATATGATGGAATTTTTACCACCAGGCTGGCGTACCGCTCTAATTCTTTCACCTATACTTTGGCTCATGTCGAAAGGGCAAAAATATTAGCTACCATTTACTGAGCGCTTACTATTTGCAGTACTTTATAAATATTACATTTAATTAACTTAAATGAACTACATTAATATTAATAGACACTATAAGTTCCATTTTATTGATAAGGAAACCAAGGCTCATGGTGGTTTTATGATATGTTGAACATACTGAAGGTCAAACAGCTTACAGGTGGTGAAACTTATTGGAACTCAGGTCTGTTTCATTCCAAACACCAGATTATTACTATCAGCCACAAGAACAAATGACAAGTAAGATAATGAATATGTGACCCAAGACACCTTTTAAGGATTTCTAAATAAGAGTATTTAATGAATGGGATACTTTAAGAATTGAGTGTGAGATTTTATTGGGGAGGAATGAGCATCACAGGTGTGGGGTTGATAGAATGATCTATACCAAATTTGGTCAAAGGGACGTCCAAAAAGTTGAGCTGCACACATCATCTAAATCTATTTCATTCCCCTCCTAGGAAGAAAAATTTACACTGAGAATTCACATTCTCCCATAGATGTCCCAACTTCTCAAACTAAATTTCCCCAAAAAATAAAGACGATAAAATAATAGGAAGTTAAAATTTGTTGGTGTTCATGAGAACTGGGTATATTTTAGGAGAAACACAGCAATTTAAAGGTACCTGGGACAGAGGAGAGTCCGAAAGAAATGACATCTCTCTCAAGAACTCTCTGTTATAAGTGATACTTACTTAAAAATCAGTGAAGAAGAATCATAAATACTCTCAGTTTATTCCTTATGAAGATCAACTGGCTTTTATTACACAAAATTCAAAGAACAACAGAGATGAGATGCATAGATAAGATGCTAACCTCATAAACCTGATCAGCCTTTTGTTGAGGTACTGAAGGCTTCTTGGGTTGTAAACAGGCCTGCCTATCTGTGGCATGAAGTTTTAAGAATACAGACACCACAGAAGACAATCGATATGAAGTCCACAATTAGAATTCTCAGGGCTTGAAATGTCCTGTTACGGATCATGAATATCCACATGAATCTTTGTCAATAAACATTAAGTACAAATGACAAAAGTAACATAATCATTAACTGAAAATTTTATTGTTCTTTCTTATTAACGATCTCATTTGATCTCCACAGTCCCCTGAAATGAGGCAGATATTATTCCCCCCAAAACATAAGCAACAATTTGAACCATTTAGCTCATCATCAAAAAAAAAATCAAATAATTCTATGTCTTCTACATCTGGAAAACTGAACTTAAAATTTAAAAAAAACCCCACTCTAGTACAGGCTAACACTGAACTTTCTCTTTATTTGAGAGGAATACAAGCCTCTGGATTCTGTGGCTTTAACAGACACAAAACTAATGCCAAATCCCTCAGGTTACTAAAAGAAGGGTCACACCCCTCTAAAAACAGATTAATGAAAAAAACAAGAGTTGCCCAATTTGCGCAACCTGCAAAAAGGAAGTGAGCCCAAATGTGCCCTTTGGTGTGCAGTACTAGCAATCTATTTATAAATCATCTGCCACATCCTTTCCAAATCACAGGAACACCTAAAAAGGCCTTGATGTTTTTAGCACATTTCTTCAAGTTAAATCTAATTATGTTAGTGGAAGCAACATCCTGTATAATTCTAACAATGCAAAGCTAACTCTAACTCAATCTGAAAGTAGTTAAGATACTGATTATTATTATATTTTTCTTTCACCTTAGAAATTCAGAAACATTATGTGATAGCATCTACACCACTGTTCTTTAGCCCCAAGGTGATTAAAAAGATTCACATTTACTGGAGAAATCCAAGAAGAGAGGGAGCGAGAGGATCTGCAGTTGAGCCCCTCCATTACTCCAAGGTCTAACAGCTCTTGGAGCCAGAGAATGACAACATCCTTAATTATTTGGCTTTGGGCAGTGGTTTCTCAGTGTAAGTCTAAAGAAACTGCCCAATTTCAGGAGTGATTACATGTGAGCACACAATCCGAAGAACAGTAATTTGGAAAAAAAATTCACTCAGATTTATCAAAAAAATCTTGCCTTGAGTGCATCTCAGCCTCGCCATTCCTGTTCATCTTCATTATGCAGAGTTACTCTTCAGTTAACTGGTTCCCAGTAAGGCCAAATTTGAGAGCTTTTTTCCCCTCTGTTCCAAGCCAATTACTGCTCTACTGACTTCAAAGCAGCACAAGTGCGGATAAAGCCACACAGTTATCACTGCTAATGAAAACACAAATGCACCTTTTACTCTGACAATTAACTTCTCCTTCATATTTGAAGGCCATAACACCTAGAAGATTAATTCACTTGATGTAAACTTATTTGAGCACCTTTTAAATAATATTCTACCTTTTAAGGCTATATTACCTATTCAAGGATCAGAAACAAGCACAAAAACAGTACTGATTTAAAATCAAAGAGACATCTCATGCCTTTTAAAAATATTATTATTAGTCTCTTTACCCACCAACGAGAGAAAAAAAGCTCTTAAATCATAAATGAATGCCTGGCTTCAATCACTGAATTATCAATTATTATAATTATGTTCATCCATTTCTGCAGAGGACAAACCTAGATTTTAAAAGTATCATGGACGATAAACATACTTATTCAATAGAACAAGGAAAGTTAAGAATTTGAAAGGCAAAACAATTTCATAAAATTATAACATTTGGAGTAGGACTTCTTGGTTCTAGGCTTTTAAAGTACAGAATTTCTGCTAAAGAACTGTTTTAGAGCTAGAAAAAGATGGAAGACTACACCTAAATCATTCAACAAATCATACGTAAGCTGGACAAAGAGAGCACCAAAGATTCAACAAATATTTGAATGAAAAAATCTTAAAATATTAGTAAACCAATTCCAGCAATATGTTAACAAATAATGCAAACAGCGTGAAAGGACAATTCAACTTTTGCAACTCAACGTGTCACTGCATTCCCAGGAAAGGGGGGAAATATTATCCTTCCAACAGATGTCCAAAAAACATGTAATAAAGTTCAATAACTATATCTAATTTTAAAATATCTGAAATTAGGAATAGTAGGAAATATCCTCAACTTGGTAAGTGATCTATGCTGGAACCTACAGCACACAATACACCTATTTAGAAAACATAAAAAGCATCCCTTTTACAATGGAAAATAAGATAAGACCACTAGCATGGCTCCTCTTTTAACACTACACTAAGGCAAAGCAATGAAGCCTAAGGCAAAGCAATGAAGAGTTACACTTAGAGAAAACCCATTTACAGATGATATAATAATCCACCCAGAGAAGTCAAGAAAATCAACTAAAATATCTATTAGATATTAGGACCAAGAGTTTAGCAAGGTGGTCTGATACAAAAGCAAATACTATAAAAAGCAGTTTTACTACACACCTACAGGGACTAATTAGAAAACATCATGGGAAAGAAAAGCTCATTCACAAGAGCAACAAAAACTTTATAAAACAACCATGAATATACCTAATAAGAAATGTGTAACTACTGTATGAGGAAAAGTGTAAAATTTAAATGAAGGACATTTTAAAAAGTGGATAAACAGACACACATACCACATTCCTTATCGGGAAGGCTCATTTTATAAAGCTGTTAATTCTTCCTAAACCTAGTTCAGTACAATTTAAATCAAAATCCCAACAGGATTTTTTTTTTAATTAATTAATTTATTTTTGCTGTGTTGGGTCTTCGTTTCTGTGCGAGGGCTTTCTCTAGTTGTGGCAAGCGGGGGCCACTCTTCATCGCGGTGCGCGGGCCTCTCACTATTGCGGCCTCTCTTTTTGCGAAGCACAGGCTCCAGACGCGCAGGCACAGTAGTTGCGGCTCACGGGCCCAGTTGCTCCGCGGCATGTGGGATCCTCCCAGACCAGGGCTCGAACCCGTGTCCCCTGCATTAGCAGGCAGATTCTCAACCACTGCGCCACCAGGGAAGCCCCCCAACAGGATTTTTAAAAGTAGAAATTGACAATCTGTTTCTGAGACTTACCTGGAAAATAAGCAAGAATATCTAAGATATTAAAAAAACACATACACTGAGGTAGGCCTTGTGATACAAGATATCAAAATGTCCCCTAAATCTACATTAGGTAAAAATGTGGTATTGGTGTATGAAAGAAAACATGTCAATAGGACTTAATATATAATACGAAGAGCATTTCAAATCAGTAAAATGAGAATGAGCTAAATAAATGGTATGGGAATAAATGACTGTCCATTTGGAAAAAAGGTAAAGTTAAAGCTAAACCTCACAAAATAAATACAGGCATACTTTGTTTTGTTGTGCTTCTCTTTATTGCGCTTCGCAGATACTGCAATTTTTTTTTTTTAAACAAATTTAAGGTTTGTGGCAACCCTGAGTAGAGCAAGTCTACTGGTGCCATTTTTTCAACAGCATTTGCTCACTTCATGTCTCTGTGTCACCTTTTGGTATTTCTCGCAATATTTCAAACCCTCCACCACCAAAAAGATCAAGACTGGCTGAAGGCTCAGATGAGGGTTAGCATTTTTTAGCAATAAAGCATTTTAAAATTAAGGTAAGCAGATTGGTTTTTTTTAGACATAACGCTACCACACACTTTACAGACTACAGTGTAAACATAACTTTTATATGCATGGGGAAAGCAAAAAATTCGTGTAACTCGTTTTATTGTCACATTCACTTTACTGTGGTAGTCTGGAACTGAACCCACATTATCTCCAAGGTATGTCTGTGAAGATAAATTACAGTTTTAAAGAGTGAAATATTTTTAAAGTGTAGACATACTAGAAAAATACAAAAGAGTATTTATAATCCTGGGAGTGGGTGGGAAGGGGTTTTTAAAAGCCAGATGCAAAACTGAAATCGTAAGAGAAAATACTAACAGATTTTACTACATAAAAATTAAAAACTTTTGGGACTTCCCTGGTGGCACAGTGGTTAAGAATCCACCTGCCAATGCAGGGGACACAGGTTCGAGCCCTGGTCCGGGAAGATCCCACATGCCACGGAGCAACTAAGCCCGTGTACCACAGCTACTGAGCCTGCGCTCTAGAGCCCGCGAGCCACAACTACTGAAGCCCTCATGCCTAGAGCCCGTGCTCCACAATAAGAGAAGCCACCACAATGGGAAGCCCGCGCACCGCAACAAAGAGCAGGCCCCCGCTCACCACAACTAGAGAAAGCCCGTGCGCAGCAACGAAGATCCAACGCAGCCAATAAATTAAAAAATGAAAAAAAATTAAAAACTTTTATACAAGACGCAAAATTAAAAGACAAGCAATAGGCTGGGCAAAGTATTTTAAAAACATATTCGGAATATACAGAGTACTACAGGAAAATGAAAAAAACTACCAAAAGAAAAATGGTTAAAGTACAAACATGCAAATTACAGAAGAAAAATGAGCAAGACCAATAAAAATACAAAAGGGTCCTAAAGTTCTTCAATAGTAAGGGAAGTGCAAACAGAGCAGTGTTTAAGCTCAGGGGTCCTGGAGTGAGACTGTCTGTGTTTGCATCCTGGCTGTATTACCTTAGACAAATTACTTCACATCTCTGTGCCCCTCTCATGTGTAACTGAGGATACACCTAAGTCAAAGTTGTTAAGAACAGAGAATGAGATAATATGCATAGTACTCAAAACAATGCCTGGCACACAGTAAGAGCTCAGTAGAAAATTAACTGCTATCTAATATCACTAATATTACCAGGGTTGGTGAAGATACCTATGTAAGTATATAAGTAAGATATACCCTTACTTATAGCTGGTACGAGCAAATTGGCAAAGCAAACTGCAAAGCATTTTGGCAGCATGTATGGAAATTTTAACAGGTACATACCATCAGACCCAGAAATTCCACTGCTAGAATTTTATCTAAAGAAATGTTCCCACATATATACAAAGCATCAGGACTTTGAATGCAGCATCGTTAAGAGCTCTAGATTTGGAGACAGGAAATGCTGGCTCTAGTTTCAGTTCTACCAATAGCAAATCATGTAATCCCTGTGGCAATCACTTCACCATTTTGATTTTTTAGTTTATTTACTCTACAAAATGTGGAGAATGACTTGCCCAATCTGCCTCACAGGAATACTTTAAGGTAGTGGTTTCCAAAGTGTGGTCCCTGGATCAGCATCATCAGCATCCTCTAGCAACTTGTTAGAAATTTAAATTCTCTAGTCTCACCCCAGACCTACAGAATCAGAAACTCTGGGGGTGTAGGCAGCAGTCTGTGTTTCAATAAGCCATCTAGGTGATCCTGATGCAAGCTTAAGTTCAGAGATGAGCACATGTGAAATCACTTGCATAACTATACAGCAGAACTGAAAGAGCGTTCGTACTATCGCTAATAAACACAAAAAACACAGCTGTTTCTCCCTTTCAATTTCATGAAAAGGTACATTTTGGATAATCATCTCAATATGCTCCTCTGTTGCTGAGCTTGAGCTTCAGAAAGCACTGATGTGAAGCTAGGAAGTCAAACTCATATACGTAACCAAGTAAATAAATACAAGTATTTTGGGCCAAGGATAAAAAGCTCAAGGTAACCTCATTAACAAATCAAGCAATGTCTCAAGCTTCTAAGTTCCAAGACTTTTTTTTTTTTAAGTTCCAAGACTTTTGATCAGCGGTTTTCATAATGGGAACACTGCTTTAATGATAGCCTTTGCCAGCATTTTATCTACTAATTCTTGATCCTTCCCTGAACTTTTCAGGACACAAAAATCGTCACCTATTTGTCGATAAGCTATTTGTTTGGCATATAACAATAACATTAGAAAAGCCTTGGCCCCTTGCTTAGCAACTTCACTTCTCAGAGACTGAAGGCTGGCTCTCTAAAAATAACATAGGTTTAAAAAAAAATAACATAGGCTCCCATATTTTTCAGAAGTTCAGATTTTTGTTTTATTTAAAAGCATGTGTAGATTCTTAAAGGGTATGGAACTTTTCATGATCATTTGAGCAGTCTGATCCAAGACACTTGAAGTTTGATCAGATGACGCTCGAGTTGCTCACATATATTTTTCTAGTAGGATTAACACTTATGACAGTAACTATTCTTTGTTTCTGGAGTTAATTCAAACACTTATTAATGTTCTTCTCTGAATACATAAGAAATAACACTATATTTGGTGAGTTTTACACAATGGTAAGGGGAGACCTTAATCTAATAATGATGATATAATTCCCAATAAAATACAGTAATACCCAAGCTATTCTCTAATTTCACCTATATGTATATACACACAGTTAAAAGTCAAGAAATTCGAAAGAGCCCGTGAAATCACCAAAATAGGTATCCAAAGGCCTTACTCTAAAGGTCATTAACTTTCTCCATAGGGAAGCCCCTAAGATCTCACTGTGGTCTTTTTACTCTGACACAGTTCTCATGAGATTTGTTACATGGTTTACTTGGTTTCTAAACCCAGAGCAAATGTGAGGCAGCAAATGAGAAAAGGAAAAAAAGCTCTTATGAGTGGGTCCTCAGCAACGACAAGAGAACCACTGGGCTAAGAGTACTCAGGTGTCAAGGTACCCCTTGCCCCAAGCATACACTTAAAATTCAGTCTTCACTTAAGGACCTTAAATCTTAATCTTTTAGTTGCTCCCATTCATCACTGCTATTTACATATCTGGCACCACAGGGAAATGCTCACACCAGTTAAGTTTTTACTGTATCAGGCCTTAGAAACAATACTTCCCTTTAGGAAGGAGATTTTTTAAAAAGTATTTATTTATTTGTTTGTTTGTTTATTTGGCTGTGCCAGGTCTTAGTTGCGGCATGCGGGATCTTTTAGTTGGGGCATGCAGGATCTAGCTCTCTGACCAGGGATGGAACCCGGGCCCCCCGCATTGGGAGCGTGGAGTCTCAACCACTGGACTACCAGTGAAGTCCCAGGAAGGAGATTCTTAACCTTTTATAAGATCACATTACTTTGAGAATATGATTTTTTAAAATATATTTACCCAACATTTTCATATGATCTCAAGGAGTTCATTAAGCTTCTAAGGCCAATTCATGGCTTCAGTAACCACAGACCCCAAATTAAGAACTTCTGCATTAGGTGCCAAAAATGTGTGTAAGTTAACAAAATTTAGGGTTTTATTCAGAATGATCTTTAAAGTTTTTTTTTTTTTTTTGGCTGTGTTGGGTCTTTGCTGCTGTGCGCAGGCTTTCTCTAGTTGTGGCGAATTCATGGCTTCAGTAACCACAGACCCCAAATTAAGAACTTCTGCATTAGGTGCCAAAAATGTGTGTAAGTTAACAAAATTTAGGGTTTTATTCAGAATGATCTTTAAAGTTTTTTTTTTTTTTTTTGGCTGTGTTGGGTCTTTGCTGCTGTGTGCAGGCTTTCTCTAGTTGTGGCGAGCGGGGGCTACTCTTCGCTGGGGTGCGCAGGCTCCTCACTGTGGTGGCTTCTCTTGTTGCGGAGCACAGGCTCTAGGGGCACGGACTTCAGTAGTTGTGGCTCGCGGGCTCTAGAGCGCAGCCTCAGTAGTTGTGGCGCCCGGGCTTAGTTGCTCCACGGCATGTGGGACCTTCCCGGACCAGGGCTTGAACCCGTGCCCCCTGCATTGGCAGGCGGATTCTTAATCACTGTGCCACTAGGGAAGCCCCTAAAGATTTTTAAATGATGATGAACTGGGCAACACTATAAATGTAAAATAAAAATGATGGCTAAAGCAATACTAATAAATACACTTTAGAAGAAGTGAATATTAGCAAAACTCTCTTAAGAAAAAAAAAGTGGTAAAAGAGAGACAAAAAGGAAAAGAGAAATATTCTGCAAATTCTTTAAAAGACTGTCTACCTTAGCAGCAAAACTCTTTGTGTAGCAAATGTTTTCACTACTAAGTTGAAGATGTCAGCGCATAAAGATAACTCCTAAGAGGTACGTCTCAAAAGTGACCTTGCAACTACTAAGACAGAAGATCATTTTTCTAGTGGTTAAGAGCACAGGCCTAGGAAACATCTGGATTCTCAGGACAGTTCTGTCATTTATGAGCTATATGGTCTTGAGTAATTACTTAACTTCTCTAAGCCTCAGCTACATTATTTGTAAACAGAATAAATTAGTTCATAGGGTGGCTGTGATGATTAAGTGAGATAATAATACACATTAAACTTAGCACAGTGGCAAGTGGTCAATCAATGGCAGCTATTAGTTTTTGTTTAATTTCAGTTAACACATTTTCCTGGGCAGGGGTTTATAGTTTGTAAATTGTTACCACACGTATAATCTTTTACAATCCTCTGGGGTAGGAACCACCGTATCCTCATTTTACAGTTTAAGAAAGTGAACTCAACTGACTTACCCAAAGTCACTAATTAGTAGGAAAAGAAATCTGTCCTTGCTTGACCACACTAGGAAGCAAGATTCAAAACTCCTTTCCCCCACAAAGCTTAGAAGCTCTGCCTTTTAAGTTTTGTTTAAACTTTTTCTTAAACTGTAGTTAAATATATATAAAATTTGCCATTTTAACCATTTTTAAGTGTACAGTTCAGTGCCAATAAATACATTCACATTGTTGTGCAACCATCACCACCATCCATCCCCATAACTTTTTCTTCTTCCTCAAATGCAATTCTGTACCTATTAAACACAAACATCTCATTCCCCTCCTCCAACCCCTAGCAACCAGACTACTCTAAGGTCTCTCTCATAAGTGGAATCATATAGTATTTGTACTTTGTCACTGGCTTATTTCACTTAGTATGATGTCTTCAAAGGTTCATCCATGTTGTAGCATATATCAGAATTTCCTTCCTTTGTAAGGCTGAATAATATTCAGTTGTATTATATACCACATTGTTTATCCATGTATCCATTAATGGACATGTGGGTTGCTTCCACTACCTTTTTAAAAGTATCGTTAACATTTATTTTGAGATTGTTTATCCACTTTCAGATTATTCACTCCATTGTCCTTTTTTTTTTTAAAGGGAAAATACAAGTAAACAGTTGATTTAATTCTGTATAGTTTATAATACAGAACAGTAAAACCACGATACTGCGGGGGGATATTGCTTTTTCGGTGCGCCACCATGAATCAACACAAAGGAAAAAAGTTGAAATGCAAATTTGATTTGGTAAGAGAGCAAAACAGTTAGTTAAAATAATAAATTAGCTTTAAGATTATCTATAAATCACTTTACATGCTATTCTTGGGACCTTTAATAAGGGATAATGGAAAGTTTCTATTGTTGGACCTGAAACTAAAAAGTTCTTTAGGGTTGACCTGGGAGGGAAAGAGAAGTTGCTCAAGTGCCAGGAGTCTGGGAAAACCTCAGTAGGTGACTCTCGTTGAAGCTACTCCGAATGAGTGCTAATACACTACAAAGACCAAACTGCTGCTATCTAAAAGTAACCCTAAATCACTCAACTAGTTTAAGGATGCAACTTGAATAGATGGGAGTTCCTCTGCTTCGCCCTTTTTAACAGTGAGATGAGAGTTCCTCTACTTTGCCCTAACTGTGAGATAAGATTAACCACAAGCTTGAGCACACAGTTCTCAGAAATAGCTAAACCACAATGGAAGGGAGGAACAACTCTAGAGACTTTGAAAACAGTTAAGATTTAAAGATGCAAATGAATCTTGCACTTTGGCGATTGAAGGTATGCATACAGGCTTGGGTTGTTAGCACGTACTACTACAGGCGGAGACAAAAAGAAAAAGAGCCAAACTACTAAAATCCTGTTTTATGAAATAATTTCAGACTACAACCAGCGGGTGTTAAGAATGAACTGCCTTTCTTTGTGTGCACGGCTTGTAACAGAAACCTATGGTCACAAGCAAACTTATTTGAAAGAAGAAAACAAAACAACAAACACGGGAGAGCTTGAGCACCAGCAGGACCCGCAAGGGAGTGCTAGCTTTTCCGGCCGGCGGTTCAGAGCTACTGACCGCCCTTCAGCCCAAGTCTCCCGAAAGCCATACGGCTGTCACTCAGTCATCACAGACAATTTCCCTGGGGCGACCTCACTTTCAGATTCTCTCAAAGTTTACCAGAAATTCTCCCAAAGGATTCTTCTGTCCGCCTCCCCACCCCCAGGACACTTTTTCCCTCCAAGAATTACCCTTCCCCTCCACCCCACTATGCCCCCAGACGCCCCGAGACCTGCAAGCAAGCAGGATGCGATTTCGCCCTTGCTTGCTCCCAACTGCCGGGGGAAAGCGGCTGCTGAAAAGCAAACTTTCCGAGCGTTCACAGAGAGTGGGAGGGCGCGCAGCGCACTCACAGCTGGTTGATGGCGTTCTGCGAGATGACCGCGTTGGCAGAGAAGTAGGGGATCATGTCGGGGCCACTGAGGCTCCAGGTGCAGGCGGGGGGCGCCTTCCTCTCGCGGGCCAACGTGCTCAGGGTCATGGGGCCGGCTCAAGGCGCACAGCTCCGCATCCCGGCCCCCGCCCTACTCCGGCACGAGGCGCTCGCTTTGGGCTCCGCCAGACTGGAGGCGCGGGCAGCGCGGACTCCCGGCGGCAGAAGTGCGCCTGCCGGGTCGCGCGGAAACAGCTGCCGTAGCCCTGGGGCTCGGCTGTGGAGTCCCGGCGGCCGGGCGCCTCCAGCAGCCAGCCCCAACTCGCGTCCGGGGCGGGGCGGGGCGGGGCGGGGCTGAGCGCGCAGGCGGGGAGGGTCCTGAGACCCGAGAGGGTCGGGCCCCGCGGGCGCCCCGCCCCGGAGGTCTTAGCACCCGCCGGATCCGCTGCCGGCGTCGGAGCCTGGGGAACAAGGGTCGGCCCCCAGCCACCTAGGCTTGGGTGAAGGAGTGAAGGGAGCCGGGGGGTGGGCCAGAAAGGCTCGCATTTCATTGGAATGTTTCAACAGAAAGGTCCTGCCTCTTAATCCGCTTTATGCATGAACCTCAAACAAACCCCATTTTTCAAATGACCTTAAAACTTTAAAAGGCTGTACACTCGCAAATGCAATAAATGTTTATCAACGGCTTCCTATGTGCTACGGGCTAGGAAAATGCTGAGATAAACTGGATTTTTTTTTTTTAATAGTTGAAGCTGTGATGGGGAAAAAAGTCTATCTACACTGTCGATAACATCTGCTAATGCTTGTAAATAAATTTACTAACCATCCTCCAAATCAAGGATTCCCAGCCTTAACTGCACATATGAATCCTCCTGTGGAGATTTAAAAAAATCCCAATGCCCGGTTGCACCCTAGACAAATCAAATCGGAATCTCTTAAAGTTGGGATCTAGAAGTCAGTATTTTTCAAAGCTCCCCTGGTAATCCCATTGCACAGCCTGGTTGAGAACTACTGTGCCAAATGATCTAGAGAGGAAGACGGGCTAGAGATTATATCCTCACTGTGCCGATGTGGAAACACTGAGGGTCTAGCCAGATGATCTTATTTGTAAGTGACTTAGATAGGAACTCCCGTTTTATAACTCCTGATCTAGGGCTTTCCCCACCAAACCCTATTCCCTGATGCTTTATGATTTTCCTTAACAACTCGCTGAGCAGTGCCTTTCACCTGAACAGGGACCAGCTCTGTAAAAAGAGAATTTCTTTTCTCTCTCACCTACACACTATGCTATGTGTAGTGGCTTACAAAAGGGACTGGCCCCCTTCAGGCATTCAGTAAAAGTTAGCTCCCTGGGCTTCCCTGGTGGTGCAGTGGTTAAAAATCTGCCTACCAATGCAGGGGACACGGGTTCGAGCCCTGGTCCGGAAAGATCCCACATGCCACGGAGCAACTAAGTCCGTGCGCCCCAACTACTGAACCTGCACTCTAGAGCCCGCGAGCCACAACTACTGAGCCTACGTGCTACAACTACTGAAGCCCACGTGCCTAGAGCCTGTGCTCCACAAGAGAAGCCCCCGTAATGAGAAGCCCGCGCACCGCAACGAAGAATAGCCCCCGCTCGCTGCAGCTAGAGAAAGCCCGTGCGCAGCAACGAAGACCCAATGAAGCCAAAAATAAATTAATAAATTAAAAAAAAAAAGTTAGCTCCCTTATCTCTTGTCCTTACCGTCTCATCAGAACAAGTATTTTTGGGCATCAGTATTTTTAGCTTTTATGAATACTTGACTAAAATATACATCGATATAAGTTGCTTTAGGAATTCCAGAGCCAAAAGTTAATAATTTAAAAAAAAAGCGACTTCACTATCATAAGAGAGCATGAGAAAAAATTATAAGAGAAATTAGAATTATAAAAGAGACTATAATTAGGAAGAACTCACTTTACTACTCAGCATATGCTAGAATCAAGAAGAAGTAAGTCTTTGTTTTATATAAAATTTCAGACTTCTTTTCCTATTGGGAAGTTTGGCAATTTTCAAAATACTAGTAATGAAATAATCTAAACTGTAAATTCTATGTCTACAACCAGAATCCCTCTTTTGTTAGTTGATCCTTCCATAAAACAAAGTTGTTGCCAAGGCACTGAGGGACTGGAAATATTGCAAACTCATGCCAGAAATATAAATCTAAATTAAGAAGGAACTAGTTGGCAAGTGAAGAGTTAATGAAAGGTCTGGACTTCGGAGTCCAGTGCATCGTCATCTTCATCCATCTCTAGGAAGGAAATTTTGAAAGATTTATTCAGGCTATGTCAGCAGGCACCCAAATGGCGGTGTAAGAAAAAATCTGCTGATACACCCCAAAATAAATTGCTTTAAATATCTGGCAAACTTGCCAGTTTGAAACTTCTTCCAGGCTGTAATTTATTACAGCCTCCTGCAGTGATTAAAAAAAAACTCAAAAAACAAAAAAAACGTAGCAGGCTGTTTGGAACAGCACTGTTAAGGTGAGTCCAGTTCCTTTCATGACACAGCAGTGACAGGATTTCATTGAAGTCAACACTTAAATGACGCCGTTTAGGAAAAGATGATGTCATGGTAATCATTTGTATCTGCCGGAAAAAGAACTCATCAGGAAATGTATCTTACTCAATGCAACACTTAATATCTCTGGCATTTAAAAACGCTAGAGATAAAGATTTCATAAACATGTATACTTGTCTTTTATAAATAGGTTCCTATAGTCACACCCCATAAGTGCACAGTCCTTTGTTTCTCCTCAAAAGACTTCTGTCAGTGCCCGTTCAACAAAAGGAGACTATTTTAACACCCCCATCGAGGACTTTTCAAAAGCTTTTCAAAGTTAAATTCTCATTTTGAACTGTAATATAGAAAATTGGGAAAGTGCTAGAACATGCCTCTTGGTTTTTAAGGAAAAAAAAAAATCATCTCTGCAGACTGAGGTACCTTTAAGGAAATAGTTCTTTCTACTACTGTTTCAAAAAGTTGAACAAATTCCGTTTCTTTTCACAATCTGCAGAGTGTCAAAATGTCAATCAATTTAGTTTCAGCTCAATTTAATCCTTTACTCTCCAGTGTCAGGAAACAAGGCTCTAGGGAGCAAGTTCTCTGTACCCAAGCATCTAGGAATTCAAAAATGATTCCAAATTAAATTGAGCAGCATGAAATAAACTAAGCTAGCTTTCTACTCCACATGAAGTCAGAAGGGGCTTTCTCTAAAAAAAAAATCTGCACAAAGGCCCTGAAGAAAAATCGCTGCATTTCTTTATACTGTTGCTTGAATTTAGTAGATTTGAAATGAATTTTGTCATGTCATTTGCTGACTATTTCAAGGATCAGAAGTATGAATATTCTAAAATGTTAATTTGGCTCTTGACAGCATTAGCTATGACCAAATTTTTTGTAGACTCATATATTAATAGCATTAAAAGTTTTTTAAGTAATAGATGTCTCTTGTATCTATAAGATACTTCCATTACTATGTTTCCATGTGTCCCTCCATAAGGTATAAACACTGTAAAACTGTATAAAACCAGAGACTTGCATACTGACCTAACTGTACTCCAGGACAGGTCCAAAGGTGAAATGTGAAGGATGTGAACATGCTTTTGTTGCTGTAACAAAATTTCAACATGGGTGGATCACTTGAACTGACAATAACTAATGAGCTAAAATGTGACAATGTTATAGTACCAAAAACTGCAGGCTAGAAACCAGAGGACCTAAATTTAGTTCTAACACAGTCATTTAATAATCTAAGATTTTGGGCAAGTCACTTAACTTCATCTGTAAAATGGGATAATAAAACCCTAAGGAAATATCCCAAGATCTGTTTTTGGGAGAGTCGGGAACCTTAGGAAAGAAATTTCATCCAATCCGGAGATCCTGAAAAATGGATTTAATCCACTTAATGCAGTCATTTAGTTCAAAGCAGTACAGCCCAACAGTTAAAAACTCAGGCTGGACTTCCCTGGTGGCACAGTGGTTAAGAATCCGCCTGCCAATGCAGGGGACACGGATTCGATCCCTGGTCCGGGAAGATCCCACACGTTGTGGAGCAACTAAGCCCATGCGCCACAACTACTGAACCTGCACAGGCTCTAGAGCCCATGAGCCACAACTACTGAAGCCCGTGTGCCGATAGAGCCCATACTCCGCAACAAGAGAAGCCACGACAGTGAGAAGCCCGTGCACCTCAAAGAAGAGTAGCCCCTGCTCACTGCAGCTAGAGAAAGCCTGCACGCAGCAACAAAGAGCCAGCGCAGCCAAAAATAAATATTAATTAATTAATTTAAAAAAGAAATTTAAAAATAATTTTTTTTAAAGTTTATTAAAAAAATACCCAAGGGCTTCCCTGGCGGCGCAGTGGTTGGGAGTCCACCTGCCGATGCAGGGGACACGGGTTCGTGCCCCAGTCCGGGAGGATCCCACATGCCGCGGAGCGGCTGGGCCCGTGAGCCATGGCCGCTGAGCCTACGCGTCCGGAGCCTGCGCTCTGCAACGGGAGAGGCCACAACAGTGAGAGGCCCGCGTACCAAAAAAAAAAAAAAAAAAAAAAAAAAACCAACAAACTCTGGCCTTGGAATTAATCGGAAGAGTTTGAATCCTAGTGCCACCAATAGCTATGAACTTTAAATAGCTACTTAATCTAGGGCTCAGTATTAGTACCTAATTTATGAAGTTATTGGGAGGATTAATTAAATTAACACATATAAAGCACTGAAAAGAGTGCCTGGCACAAAAATCTACTTTTTGGCCTTAATGGCTCTGTAAGCTTAAAGAGAGCTAAGGGAAAGGTTGAGGAGATTGCCCTTCAGGAATAAAATCAGAGAGTTGGAGCGTTCAATGAAGAATCTTAGATCAGAGTGCAGGACTATAATAAATTTTTACATTTTTATTAAAATGTTTCTGCTGTTCTAACTCTTCCATGTATCTTATCCTTTGAGTGTTTCTCTGAGGTAAAAGACCTATGTGCTTTTCTTTAGGTTGTTCAGAAAGCGTGTGTGTGCATGTGTGGGGGGCGCAAGGGGACTCTGAAGTCAGTCTGGCAACCTTCAGGTAAAGTCCACTGTGCATTTTAGTTTATTCACTGAGAAAATGAAAATGTTGGACTAGAGATAATCCTCTATGCTCTTTTCCAACCAACCTGAAAAACAGCTAAAGCAGGCAACATTAAAATGGCAATGAATCTGATATCAGAAAGTTCTAGACTCTAGCTACTTTGTCCACAGGCAAAACTTACTCTGTTCCAGCCCTGATTCCTTTAATCTTAAAGTGGGATGGTAATGCTTACCTCCCAGGTTTACGAAGATACACAGACACAAGTGTTTTGTAAACAGGACAGCACTAAATTTTTGTATTATTACTGTCCATAAATTGGCCAATCAGCTTCAAATAACAGAAAGCATTGTATTTGTTTGTATTTGGGATGAGAAGTTGATGAATGAATGAAAATTAAAATACAAATAAACTTCCCCTATATACCACCATTTCATTCAGGAAGTCTTTACTATTATTGTTTGCCAGGCAGTTAATTATATATTGCCATCTTGTAGTAACATGAGATCTGCAGTGCTTACTGGGATTTTGCTTTCTTTTTTTTTAAGCTTTGAAATAATAGTATTAACTTATGTAACTTTATTTTTTAAATACCTAGTCATAAGAAAGAATAATTATACCAATCAGAAGACCTATTTGTATTTTTATGTTTTCTCTAAGGGGCTTGATCTAGAGAAATAAATAGTAAATTAATCTCCTGAGGGTCAAAAGGGAGAAAGCCAACACTTTAAAGAGTTACAAAACAAAAAGCCTGTTACCTAGAGTAGCACAACAGTCTGTCTCCTGTTAATCTGTAAAATGCTAGGATAAAACGCTCAAGATAATACCCCTAATTTTCAAACTTGTTGCCCAGACAGTACCTAGAGGTATCTTGCTACACTTAGTCAAAGGCACTCTTCATTCAATACAATACACTAAACTCTGTAAACAAAGGCTCTTAAAAGCGATCAAGTTTTGCAATCACCACTAGGCTAATAGTTTTATTTAAAAGAATATCTGACAATAGTTTTAAACACTGGATTAAACAATGTCACTGAGCCCTTCCAATCCTTTCTATGGAACTTTCCACCATAAGAGCAATGGGAATACTGAAAAGATCTGCCTATCAACTCCATGAGAGGCAGATCTAAGGCACTCACCCCCCACAGTCTTAACCATATGCTCTAGTAGGAAGAGATGTTGAAATGCTGCTTTCTTCAGGTTACAAAAACCTCACACTCTATTGTTTAGTAAAAATAATAGGCATTTATAGATCACTTTTCACATCCAACACACCTTACAAAACATTTAACCATTTAATCCTCACAATCTCTTTAAACATTAAAAAAATTTTTTTAAACACATGCTCAAAAACATTTTTTTTTCAGTTTTCAGAAAGATAAAGTAAAGGTCACTCTTCTCATCCCCATCACCCTACTCCCAGGGATGATTGTTAATACTTCCAGAAATTTTCCTTGCATAAGCAAACATGAATATATTGTAGCTGCTCTTTAAGAAACACACATGCACACAAGCCATAATTATATTATGCATATTATACTGCTTTGTGCTCCCCACACACTTATCACTATATCTTGGACACTTTTCCATCTTTATAAAGATGTACCTCATTCTTTTAAAGGAGTGCATAGTATTCTATTTTACAATTATATATAATTTATTTAAATAGTCCTCTACTGATGAACATTTAAATTGTTTCCAGTCTTTACTATTATATACAGTATCACTATGAACATGCTTTCACACAATCTTTGGGCATTCATGTGAATATATTTGTTGGATGGATACCTAGAGGTGGAATTGGCAGTTAGTTAAAATATTTTAAACATCTTAGGAATCGGCAGACATTATCAAATTGCCTTCCTAAAGGGTTTAGTTTGTTGTTTTCCACTGGAATCTTTGTGTCTCCTCCCACATTGTGATCTATTAAATTAACTCAGGGTCCAAGATTCTCTTCTACACATCTTTTACATACTGTGTTAAAAAATATATATATATCTCAATATATGTATATATACGTACATAGGCGTACGTATATGTGTATAATATGAGAAAAGTAAAACATGCTTAAGGAAACTAGAAAAATATACTAAATTATAAAGAAAAATATGAAGAACTATATTATAGACAATTAATTTAAAAGAATTACTTAGACTGTAAAAAATATAGTACATAAACTATTTTGAAGACAATTTTTAATTCAAAAGATTTTTTTAAAATTTATTTATTTATTTATTTACTTATGGCTGTGTTGGGTCTTCGTTTCTGTGCGAGGGCTTTCTCTAGTTGTGGCAAGCGGGGGCCACTCTTCATCACGGTGCGCGGGCCTCTCACTGTCGCGGCCTCTCTTGTTGCGGAGCACAGGCTCCAGACGCGCAGGCTCAGTAATTGTGGCTCACGGGCCCAGTTGCTCCGCGGCATGTGGGATCTTCCCAGACCAGGACTTGAACCCATGTCCCCTGCACTGGCAGGCAGATTCTCAACCACTGCACCACCAGGGAAGCCCCCAGAAGATGTTTTAAGATCTTGTTTGATGCTAATGATGTAGAAGACATTATAGGTGAATGAGCCAAATGTGGCCTAATACTATCAATGTCCTGAAATGGGGTGAGACAGAGACAGAAAAATGGGAAATAAATTTGGGAGTAACATAATACGGAATCTAGAGGAGCTGAGAAGGTCTTGAAAGTAAAAACAATAACTGATATTTATTGAGCTGACACTCACTGTGTACCAGATCCTCTATTAAGAGTTTACATGCAGTATCTCAATTCTCACAAACAACCCTATGATCCTATTATTATCTTTACGAGGCTCAGAGAGGTTAAATGATTTGCCTAAGGTAATACAGTAGTATTTCAAACTCAGCCAGTTATTCTGGCTCCAGAACCTGTTTTGTTAATCAGTCTTCTACACTGTCTGCATGACTATGTAGGTTCACTACCGAACAGGTTAAGTCTGAAAAGGTCTACTGCCAACAGGAAGAACTCCTGCGGACCTTAAATACCTACCTTCCTGCACCTGGTGTTTTCTCCTCTACTTGATCCTAGCTATAGCTAGCAGGTCCTGACAATAATAGGGACCTAACCCAGTACTAAATATAGCAGTAAGATGATCTTCTGGCTGTTGTATACCATCCTCTTGCTACCAGATCCCTTAGAACTCTGTATTTCAAACTCCTATTCATCCCAAAACATTTTTCAAAGCACTTATATCTAAACATTTTTTTGTTTCCCTAGTTTTTTTATACACAGCGTCTTACATGAAGGAGGCATTTAATGTATTTGTGGATAATCATGGGATCATCATCTCATTTGATGTTTTAAATAAACCTACTAGCTGGGCAGGTATTATCATTCCTTGCTACAGTTAAGGAAAAGATGAACCAGACTAATGTCTAGGTGATAAGAAGCCTAGACTCTAGGCTAAGGTGTGTCCAATTCATCCAGTCTCAGATCCATTCATCTAAGCTGAGATGTGTCCAATTCAATCTGTCAACATACTATTGACAGATTAACTGAATACAACTGGACTAATCCTGAACACCTTAAGGCCAGGCACTTTAGATACTGATTATCAAAATGAGTTAAACCCTTTTATAATAATTCCCTACTTGAAACCCCCAAATAGTTCCTTATTCCCTTTCAGATCAAGCCCAAGCTCTTCTTCTGGCCTTCAGATCCTCCATAATTTAATTATTTATTTATTTTTCCTTTTCTTTTCTTTTTTTTTTTTTAATTTATTTTTGTCTGCGTTGGGTCTTTGTTGCTGTGTGCAGGCTTTCTCTAGCTGTGGCGAGTGGGGGCTACTCTTCGTTGCAGTACGCGGGCTTCTCATTGTGGTGGCTTCTCTTGTTGCGGAGCATGGGCTCTAGGCGCACTGGCTTCAGTAGTTGTGGCATGTGGGCTCAGTAGTTGTGGCACGTGGGCTCAGTAGTTGTGGCGCATGGGCTTAGTTGCTCCGCAGCATGTGGGATCTTCCCAGACCAGGGCTGGAACCCGTGTCCCCTGAATTGGCAGGCGGATTCTTAACCACTGCACCACCGGGGAAGTCCCAGATCCTCCATAATTTAAATCCTACTGTAATCCAGCCATTATGGCATATTATTCTCAACTCCATCCCTTCTCCAACACTATCAGTGTAACTATTTTTTACCCATTCTCCCAAAACAAATCCTTGCCATAATTAGGTGGTTTCTATCCTGTCCTCCTATATCTGAGTCTCCCTCTCCTCTCTGTTCAAATTATTCCTTCTCTGAGACCATTTTTATCCAGGTTATCCACGTATAAAATATTTTCAAGGCCTGGTTCAATTCTCAGCTCTTTCATTAATTAAAAACTCTACAGTGTTTTCACATACATACTCACTTGATTCTTACTGAAATCCTGTGTAGAGGTAAACAGAGCTAGCTGGGATTATCAGCTTCATTTTATTGGTGTGGAAATTGAGGCTCAAAAATTAAGGGACCTGCCCAAGTTTACATAGCAAGTGTCAGAGTTAGGATTTGAACTGAGGCCTTCTGATTAAGTCCAATGATCAATTCCTGGTTTATAGTATGCTATGACTCTTTTCTAACGCCTTTAGAATTTATTTATTTATTTAAAATTTTTTTATTTATTTATTTTTGGCTGCATTGGGTCTTCGTTGCTGCGTGCAGGCTTTCTCCGGTTGCGGTGACTGGGGGCTACTCTTCATTGCAGTGCGTGGGCTTCTCACTGAGGTGGCTTCTCTTGCTGTGGAGCACGGGCTCTACGCGCGTGGGCTTCAGTAGTTGCGGCTCGCAGGCTCCACAGTGCAGGCTCCGTAGTTGTGGCGCACGGGCTTAGTTGATCCACGGCATGTGGGATCTTCCTGGACCAGGGCTCGAACCCGTGTCCCCTGCATTGGCAGGCGGGTTCTTAACCACTGCGCCACCAGGGAAGTCCCTCGTTTAGCACTATAATCTGTATTGTTATTCAAGGTCTTATTCTCTATTTTATGTCACATAACGCGGGCTTCTCATTGTGGTGGCTTCTCTTGTTGCGGAGCATGGGCTCTAGGCGCACTGGCTTCAGTAGTTGTGGCATGTGGGCTCAGTAGTTGTGGCACGTGGGCTCAGTAGTTGTGGCGCATGGGCTTAGTTGCTCCGCAGCATGTGGGATCTTCCCAGACCAGGGCTGGAACCCGTGTCCCCTGAATTGGCAGGCGGATTCTTAACCACTGCACCACCGGGGAAGTCCCAGATCCTCCATAATTTAAATCCTACTGTAATCCAGCCATTATGGCATATTATTCTCAACTCCATCCCTTCTCCAACACTATCAGTGTAACTATTTTTTACCCATTCTCCCAAAACAAATCCTTGCCATAATTAGGTGGTTTCTATCCTGTCCTCCTATATCTGAGTCTCCCTCTCCTCTCTGTTCAAATTATTCCTTCTCTGAGACCATTTTTATCCAGGTTATCCACGTATAAAATATTTTCAAGGCCTGGTTCAATTCTCAGCTCTTTCATTAATTAAAAACTCTACAGTGTTTTCACATACATACTCACTTGATTCTTACTGAAATCCTGTGTAGAGGTAAACAGAGCTAGCTGGGATTATCAGCTTCATTTTATTGGTGTGGAAATTGAGGCTCAAAAATTAAGGGACCTGCCCAAGTTTACATAGCAAGTGTCAGAGTTAGGATTTGAACTGAGGCCTTCTGATTAAGTCCAATGATCAATTCCTGGTTTATAGTATGCTATGACTCTTTTCTAACGCCTTTAGAATTTATTTATTTATTTAAAATTTTTTTATTTATTTATTTTTGGCTGCATTGGGTCTTCGTTGCTGCGTGCAGGCTTTCTCCGGTTGCGGTGACTGGGGGCTACTCTTCATTGCAGTGCGTGGGCTTCTCACTGAGGTGGCTTCTCTTGCTGTGGAGCACGGGCTCTACGCGCGTGGGCTTCAGTAGTTGCGGCTCGCAGGCTCCACAGTGCAGGCTCCGTAGTTGTGGCGCACGGGCTTAGTTGATCCACGGCATGTGGGATCTTCCTGGACCAGGGCTCGAACCCGTGTCCCCTGCATTGGCAGGCGGGTTCTTAACCACTGCGCCACCAGGGAAGTCCCTCGTTTAGCACTATAATCTGTATTGTTATTCAAGGTCTTATTCTCTATTTTATGTCACATATGCCACATAATTTATCTCTCTGCTGAAGCAAATCACGTACAGTAACTCTGTTTTGTGGACTTCATAGAGCCTAGCACAGTGCCGGGCAAGTCATAAGCATTAAATATATTCTGGTTGGTTGATCCTTTACCCCACACCCCACTATATTCTGCTTAGGGCTCTAGATAAATATTCCCTGAAGGAATCAATATGTTAATGACAGAGGGTCTCTCTCCCTGGGAGCTCCTGATATGGGGCGAAATCCCTAGGACTCCTTTTCATTGCCTCATCTTTCGGCTGCCTCTTGCTCTTTGGGTAGATGCCTCCTTCATACAGAGAATACAGCAGAGGGCCTGGAACACAATCCAGTATGTAAGGGTTTTATTTTTATTTTCAAGCCTGCTCTAGACTTTCAGGAGCCAAAAGTTCAAATCGCAGCAGGATTGATTCAGTCCTTTCACAAGCAATTTAGTACTATGCAGTTTGTTTAGCCTGATCAAGTTTCCAGGCCCTGGCTGAGCAGCATCATTATCTCTCCAAGCTTTCATGTATCAGCTTCCCTGGCCATATTTCACTTTCCATGTCTTTCTTCTCTGAAATCAGGTGAACATGCAAAATTACACAGTTATACACAATTTTGTACTTTTCAACAACCTTCAGATATCTTCATGGAATTTAAATACAATACAGGAAGTTTTCTTTTTTTCTTTTCCCTGCCTCGGTTAGGCAAAAATCAAGAAGGATGCAAAAGTTATACTCCTCAATTCTCAGTAGAAAGGGGGTACTCTGTATCATTCTTCAGCTAGTACATCAACTAACTGAGAAGAGATATGGTATTGCTCGATTCTATTCAATCCACCTCAGCTGGAAGGCCAACGGGACAATGGATCTTAAGTGAAATGAAAAATACTTTGCCAGGGGAAAAGAAGACTAGGTAGCAACTCTTTCTCTTAATGTTTAATTGTGAAATATTTCAAACATACAGCAAAGAACAGAGAGGATAACACACAGCCAGATACTCAGTAGACAGCAGGATCATGTTCTAACATTTTACTCTTCAGACTTTAAAACATTACAGTTGAAGCCCCCTGTGAACTTCTCTAAGAGCACTTTCCCCTTCCTCTATGCACGTAACTACTCTCCTGAATTTGGTGTTCATCCTTCCATTCATGTGTTTATATTATGCATGTGGAATATTTTTCTTTAATATAAACTCATTCAGAAAATTACAGCTTATAAGCATTGAACTTAAAAAATTTTTTTTCTTAAGGTTGCTATATAAAATACACATAAGAGAGTAAATAAAAACGTTTTCCTGCTTAAAAACTTCTAGTCCAGGGATGGATAGATGAGTAGATATATGATAAAGCCAATACAGCAAAACGTTAATTGTGAATCCAGGGGGGATGTGTATTTGAGCGTTTACTGTATACTTCTTTCAACTTGCTTGCATGTTTACATGTTTTTTTTCCTTTAATTTTATTTATTTATTTATTTATTTTTGGCTGTGTTGGGTCTTCATTGCTGTGTGTGGGCTTTCTCCAGTTGCAGCGAGTGGGGGCTACTCTTCGTTGCCGTGCGCGGGCTTCTCGTTGCCGTGGCTTCTCTTGTTGCGGAGCATGGGCTCTAGGCGTGCGGGCTTCAGTAGTTGCGGAACACGGGCTCTAGAGCGCAGGCTCATTAGTTGTGGCACACAGGCTTAGTTGCTCCGCGGCATGTGGGATCTTCCTGGACCAGGGCTCGAACCCGTGTCTCCTGCACTGGCAGGCGGATTCTTAACCACGCCGCCAGGGAAGCCTTACATTTTTTTTTAATAATAAAATATTAGGAAAGAAACCCCCAAAATCTCTAGTTCATACTTTGTCTAAAAATCTCAGTGAGGAAAGACATCAACTGGTTTCAGATGCTTAAGGATCTATACTGTAAGTATACTTACAGAAAACAATAATTAGGCTTGATAGCCTAATTACTGTTTAAGCTCTTACTTTACGGTATGTAACAAAGAAAAAGAGAAAAGACCAGTTCCTCTAAGATTTATCTTCACAGAGCCATATCTTGTAAAGCAGCAATTTCATCTTTGACCTTTCCATCCTTTTCTGGAGAGTTCATAAAATGATTTGTTTGTAATCCCTTTCTCACCATGATTTAAGCCCCCAAATGGAAAACTGTTTATGGTTGATAAGCACACCTAATAAAATGAGTGTACCAAAAAATTAGAAGAGCAATACTTTTAAATGTTTTTAAAAGATTTTTAGAGTCCCTCTCACAAACCTTCTAAATGAACTTATCTCAGGAAAATGCTCTGCTTCAAGTTGATCTTGAGAAGAACTAGTACAAAAGACATTCACTACTGGTAAAATAAATACCACTGTGATATAATATTACACAATAGTACTTTGCCTACTGTTTGAGGTATTTTCATATTTGTATATTATTTTTGCCTGACAATAAGCACACTAATTATTTTTTTAAGGAAGAGGAAACGGAGTCTCAAAGAATGAATCTACTTGTGTCAAGTCATGCAACCAATACAAACATAGGCCTCCTAACTTCAATACCAGTGCTCTTTTCATATAACCGAGAACAATGAACTAAAAATCTTTCTGTTTTAGTGGCATTTAAAAAATGACTACATTACCAGAAATTACATATTTATCATTTGTTTGTAAAGTACTTTACCTTAAGTGGCCGAATTTAATGGTAATTACTCTTTGGGGTCGATATTTTCATAATTTTATAGGTAAAGTAACATATTCAGAGAAAACTAAGCTTAATGAAGACTGTTTTCATTACAGCATACTGCCTTCCAAAAGGAAGGTCCTTCAAGGAAAAGGATTATGTTGGGTTAAAAACAGCAATTCCATTTTAGGAAATGAGAGATATTGTTGCATCAACACAATTCTTAACAAAAAATTTTTAAGAAAAATTGTGTACTTACTAAAATTAAATTTAATTAACATTTTAAATTAAAATTTAAAATATGTACAAGCTGACTTTTGAAAATTGAGCAAATAAAAAGATATGATAAATGATTGTCAAAAATAAGTCAGTGAAATATACTGATTGCTGAACACTACTTAAAATTATAGTCCTTTTTATATCATAGAAAATAAATTTTGGGCTTTGTGTGTGAGCCTAGTGACAGAATTAGCTAACAGTGAATGAATTACAGTTAAAGAGTTATTTTCTTCTTATAATATTACCAGGTGTAATTTATTCTAGATATTACTAGAGCAGAAGTGGATGATTAAATATGATATTACAGTTAATTAAACAGTAATAAAAACATAGCCCCCCACCCCCGCCCCATTCTGAAACTCTTACAGCTGAATGTAATCCAAAGTGGCACCTAAATACACATTTAAAAGTTAATTCTTTCAGGGGCTTACCTGGCGGCGCAGTGGTTGAGAATCCGCCTGCCAATGCAGGGGACAAGGGTTCGAGCCCTGGTCTGGGAAGATCCACGTGCCGTGGAGCAACTAAGCCCGTGCGCCACAACTACTGAGCCTGCGCTCTAGAGCCCATGAGCCACAACTACTGAAGCCCACGTGCCACAACTACTGAAGCCCGCACGCCTGGAGCCCGTGCTCTGCAACAAGAGAACCCATCACAATGAGAAGCCTGCACACCACAACAAAGAGTAGCCCCCGCTAGCCTCAACTAGAGAAAGCCCGCGTGCAGCAACGAAGACACGCAGCCAAAAATAAATAAATAAGTAAAATAAATCTATTTAAAAAAAAGTTAATTCTTTCAAGAAGAAATTTCGTCACTTAAAAAAAAAAGCACACAAATACCTGTCTTTGTGGGCTATAACTGTTCTTTGTAAAGATGCAATCCCTGTTTAAAGGCATCTTAATTCTACACAGCCACCCCATCTCCAAAGAGCAATATTGATATCGGAATATATAGAGTGATACCGCTTGAATGATGGATGTATTCCATCAAACATTAAGTTCACATCTCTGAAGGGAGTTCAAATTTTGCTCTGCATCAAAAAAAAACCCGTAAGGGGTAGCCATGTTTTCCCCTAAGAACCCTGTTTTTTACAAAATCTCAAGGGAAAGAGAGCTTTAGTTAGTCAAACTGAAGCATTAACTACGAAAAAATTTCTGCTTACTCTTTTACATGGGCATAATAAGTACTGGAATGATAAGTACTAAGAATCTAGGGAAAATTCTGTAATAATAAAAAAAGGAGGGCTTCCCTGGTGGCGCAGTGGTTGAGAGTCCGCCTGCCGATGCAGGGGACACGGGTTCGTGCCCCGGTCCGGGAAGATCCCACATGCCACGGAGCGGCTGGGCCCGTGAGCCATGGCCGCTGAGCCTGCGCGTCCGGAGCCTGTGCTCTGCAATGGGAGAGGCCACAGCAGAGGCAGGCCCGCGTACCGCAAAAAAAAAAAACAAAAAAACAACACACACAAACACACACACAAAAGGAACCCTAGGAAGCAGAATATTAAATTTCTTATGCTGAACCTTCAAAATAGGGCTTTTACAGTCCTAAATGTTAATTTATGTTTGGACATATACTATACTTATTGTTTATATTTTACAGATGGGTAAACAGAGGCATACCAAAACAGTGAATGCCTATTTTGCCAGGTACCATGTTAGTGTGAGATATTCAAAGAAGTATGAATATATAATTATATATTAAACAGCTCCCTGTAAAGCAGGGGAGACAGATGAGATATGTGAAAAAAATGGCCCTCAGTCCACCAAACTACCCAATGTTCCTCCCTGAATGGCATGCTTTTTACAGGTTTGCATTTGCAGATGTTGTTCAGTTACCTTGAAAAATCTATTCCTCCCCTCCTCTCATCACTACCCAAAGCTGTCTGGTTAATGCTTTTATTCAAGATGCCTTCTGTAAAGGTTATAGTGGGTTATAAATGTTCTTAGTAATAGTAAATAATTTATTAAGCATTTACTGTGTGCTAAGCATCATGCCAAACTATGTAAATGAATGATATCTCATTTCATCATCACGGCAATTTTATGAGAACTGCTAACCAGCGTTCACTTTTAAGGAATTTCCTGGAGTAACTGACAGTCTCCATTCTCTCTGTAAAGCAGAGACGCCCCTGCCTAACAGGTTACTCCTCTCTAGTATGCCTGTTCACTTCTGCTTTTACAAGTTGGATGCTCGTCAAGAATATTTGTATTTGTTTTAAGAACTGTTGGTTCCGATGTAGAGAATGCACTTGACGACACGGGAAGGGGGAAGGGTAAGCTAGGACGAAGTGAGAGAGTGGCATGGACATATATATACCACCAAATGCAAAATAGATAGCTAGTGGGAAGCAGCCACATAGCACAGGGAGATCAGCTTGGGGTTTTGTGTCCACCTAGAGGGGTGGGATATGGAGGGTGGGAGGGAGATGCAACAGGGAGGAGATATGGGGATATATGTTTATGTATAGCTGATTCACTTTGTTATACAGCAGAAACTAACACACCATTGTAAAGCAATTATACTCCAATAAAGATGTTAAAAAAAAAAAAAAAAGTGACAGAAACAAATCCTTCCCCCCGGCCAAAAAAACCTGTTGGTTTCTATTGCAATCATAATTATATAATTTAATGAAACATTATGTAAACCAATTACGTATGAATACGAAAATAATTTATTTCTATGAAAATAAAGTCGGATGCTTTTGAAAAACCTAAAAAGAGGAGAGTTACTTTAAAAATTGCTGTTGAAGCCTCTTCAATAATTGGTGCTGGGAAAACTGGACAACTACATGTAAAAGAATGAAATTAGAACACTCCCTAACACCATATACAAAAATAAACTCAAAATGGATTAAAGACCTCAATGTAAGGCCAGACACTATCAAACTCTTAGAAGAAAACACAGGCAGAACACACTATGACATAAATAACAGCACGATCCTTTCTGACACACCTCCGAGAGAAATGGAAAGAAAAACAAAAACAAACAAATGGGACCTAATGAAACTTAAAAGCTTTTCAACAGCAAAGGAAACCATCAACAAGATGAAAAGACAACCCTCAGAATGAGAGAAAAATATTTGCAAATGAGCAATTGACAAAGGATTAATCTCCAAAATTTACAAGCAGCTTATGCAGCTCAATATCAAAAAAAAAAAAACCAACCCAATCAAAAAATGGGCAGAAGTCCTAAGTAGACATTTCACCAAAGAAGACATACAGATAGCCAAAAAGCACATGGAAAGATGCTCAACATCACTAATTATTAGAGAAATGCAAGTCAAAACTGCAGCTACCTCACACCAATCAGAATGGCCATCATCAAAAAGTCTACAGACAATAAATGCTGGAGAGAGTGTGGAGAAAAGGAAA
>NC_041227.1:93984671-94000157 GCF_002837175.3 Physeter macrocephalus | reverse complement strand
ACCTAGAGTCTGTCATACAGAGTGAAGTAAGTCAGAAAGAGAAAAACAAATACCATATGCTAACACATATATATGGAATCTAAAAAACAACAACAACACAAAATGGTTCTGAAGAACCTAGGGTCAGGACAGGAATAAAGACGCAGACGCAGAGAATGGACTTGAGGACACGGGGAGTGGGAAGGGTAAGCTGGGACGAAGTGAGAGAGAGGCATGGACATATATACACTACCAAATGTAAAATAGCTACGTAGTATACACTACCAAATGTAAAATAGCTAGCTAGTGGGAAGCAGCCACATAGCACAGGGAGATCAGCTTGTGCTTTGTGACCACCTGGAGGGGTGGGATAGGGAGGGTAGGAGGGAGACGCAAGAGGGAGGAGATATGGGGATATATGTATATGTATAGATGATTCACTTTGTTATAAAGCAGATACTAACACACTATTGTAAAGCAATTATACTCCAATAAAGATGTTAAAAAAAGAAAAAGAAAAGAGATGAACAGGGTAAGAACTGCTGATGAAACCAACTGGGATACTATGGGCAGAGGGTATAAGGAGAACCAGCAAAGAATGATGATAAGAAAGCCAAAGGAGGTGAGAACTGCAGAGAAGAGTGGTCAATAGTGTCATTTAAGATGGGGATCAAAAATTATTCAGTGACAATCTTAACAAGAACAGCAGTTTGAGTGGTGGAGGGAAAAAAAGTCAGATTTCATGGGTTTAACAGTGAATGTGAGTTGACAAAGGAGGCAGTAAATACAGACTGTCCTTTCAAGAAATCAAAATAAACTTGCAGTTTGAGGTGAAAACAAGGTTATGGGATGGTATTTTAAAATTATATTTTAATTTCCTTTAGTCTGATAAAGACCTGACCCTGTTTATAAGATGAGGGAAACAAGCCAATAGAGAGAGTTAAAACACTGTATTTAACCCTATGACAAATTAAAACATTAAATAATAGTCACAATAAATCTTGATAAAGGATACAATATTTAAAGAGTCTAAACTCCATGAAACAGGAATATTTTTACCAAAGGTATAGATGCCAATAAGACCATAAGAATTAAAAACCTTCCAAAAATGTGTTCACATACTTGAACCTTAAAGATCCATATCAAGTTGGCTCAGAAGTCATTTTCCAGAAATTTGTAGAATGGCAGAGAAATGTAATTGCGTGTGTGTGTGTGTGTGTGTGTGTGTGTGTTAAGGATAATTTAATTTCTCATTCTCAAAGTATGCTTGACATCTGAAGAGATCTGCATAGGCTTATTTTCTGCTACATGGCATTAAGAGTTTAATATACCCCCAAATAAATTACAGTATGTAAAAAATAAACAAAAGCCTAGAGTGAGGAGAGATTAGGAGGTAATTCAGTTAATGAGCTTTATGTGGTGGAATCTGGTATTCTAAAACTTGAGCTCCTGCATAGTTACCTTATCCCACACAGTTAAGGGACTTGGAATTTCATATGTAACTTCTGGCCAGCAGGTTATTTTTTTAAAAATAAGAACCATTTCCTCTTTTCAATCACAGGTAAAATCTCCAACTTAAAAACAGTAACACACATGAACTTCTTACTGGCATCATATTTTTAATGTAATTATTTGTAATCCTTTCCTATATTCTACATGGCCTGTATTTTCCTGTCCCAGAGGGTATCAATTATAAATATTTTATGTGGCTAAAGACGCAGCAGCAACGTATGTGTGTGTGTGTGAGAGAGAGAGTGTGTATGTAACGTATATACGTTATAGATCATCCTTTTAACAGAAAGCTTAGCGTTTGGTTTTCTTAAAATTAAGTCATTTGGTATTCTGTAGAATTCACATACCAATCTACCTAAGACAATCACCATTTTACTCAGTTGAATACTAAAAGTGATTTCATTGATCACATGTTCCAGCTGTTAAGAGGAATAGTTTTGCAAAACAAAACGAACAAAAAAACACTGGCCTGCCAGTTATATTTAAATTTAGTCGAAAACCTTAATGTATAAACTGCCTTTTTTTTTTTTTTTTTTAGAGGGGATGAAGAACTAGGCTATAGTGATTCTGAAGGTTTCTGAAATACTGTAAAGATTTACTTGTTTATTATGGACATAAAATTATGATCCTACTTTTAGAAGAGCTCAGTTTATAATAATAAAAAGGAATATTAGTAATAATAATAATAGTTACTACTTGTTGAGTGCCTATTATTGTGATAGGCACTTAACTTTTATATCTCAAATCCTTGTTTCTGTTATAGAGTTGAGGAAATGGGCTCAAAGAGGCTAAGTATCTTTTCCCAAAGCCTGAAAATGGGTGGAGAGTATGGTTCTTTATTCATTCCTTCTACAGAAAACTAGTGAGTACCATCTATGTGCCAGAATTTAAGGATACAATCATGAACAAGATATTGTCTTTGCTCTCACTCAGTTTAAGTGGCAAGAACAGACAAGTAATGTGTAACAACAGTGTTGGAAGTGCTGTGAAAGGGAAGCAGAGAGTTCCGTTAGAGCATGAGGTGAGAATTTTTCCACTGAAGAGTAAGGATTATTATAAGCAAAGGTGGCTCATAACCAATTATATGTTTTAAATAGTTTCTAAATTTCCTGATCTTTTGTTTGGTGTATCGGCAGAACAGCTGTTTTAGGGTTGGTTTAGGTAATCCATAACAGGTCCTTTCTTCTTCCTCCAAATGGGTCCTTGGCTTGGGGAAATTCTCAGTGAATAATTAATACCAGAATAGTCTGCCAGTTATGATTATTAGTACAATCTTTTTGCCTCAGGATGGTGGAATAGCAGTGAGTCAGAGAAGCAAGCAGATGAGTCTGTGCTTAATAAATACTCATTGATGAATGAAGCAAGATGATCAGTACCTTTAAACAGGGTTTTACAAATAGCATCCAATGGCTGTGACTTTAGGTAATCACCCAGGTTGAATCAGATTTGACTTACTGACTCAGAGATGGGAAGCTCCCATTTCTAATTCAATACTAGGTTTGTACTAAATAAGAACTGTATTGGTATATGAAGTGTGACAATTTCTCTTCTTGTTTTTCCTCAGTAAATGATCTTAATATTATATGATATAAATGGTGTCAGTCATAGTACAGAGTTAGAGAAATTAGGCTGTGAGTTTGTGAAATTAAAATGGAACAGAAATAAGAAAATACTAGTGAAAGTACATCACTTTATATCTTGCCTTAATACTTGGTGCTTGATATTCATTTAAGCTTTCCTATAAACAATTTTATTTGCATTTTCAACAATCCTATAGGATAGATGGGCAGATGCTATCCTCATTTTACAGATAGACAGGAAGGCTCAAACAGAAGTGAATTTTTATCCATAGAAATATTATTATAATGAAGATAGAAAAAATAATGTAGTCCAATTCTCTGCCATTACACAGGTATAATAAAAAATATTTGATGCTTATAATTTATATACATATTTATATATTTCCTGTTAAATTACAGTTTGAAAAACAGATGCTGTGCTGGGGTAAGTTTTCACTTTTACTTGGGAAATCTTTTGTTTTTTAGAAATCTTGTTCTCTAATCACCTGATGAAAATATAGCAAGCATTTTGAACTATCTTCTAAAGACTAATAGTCTACAAATAATACTAATATTCAACACATCAGTTCAAATAAACGCTTTACTCATCATCTTCTGAGATAATTAAATATGAATGTTGAAGTGATATAGAATTTGATGATGGCGGCAATTTGAGAGTTCATTTGAGTTAATAGGAAATCTTTCTGTAGTGTTTATTTCCTTTAAAATATGTTTAACACAAACACATACAGGTGATACATAAATACATATATATAATTTTTCTTACTCTGAAATATGTACTTGTGTGTGTGTACCCTGTGTGTGTACATACACATACGTATGTATATGTAGATATACTTCAGGGTAAGAAAAATCATGACTCTCAGGAGTTCCTACAGTTCATACTGTTTAAACCCATAAGCACAAGAATATCAGAAAGAGAGAAGAAAATAAAAACTTGACCTTATACTGAACTCAGCAGTTCTGATATTAAGTGTTCAGAATAAACCTTTCCTAATAGCCTCTTATCCTTTCATCCAAAACAAATAACTTGTAGTGAACAAGAAAGGAAGTATAGTAACTTTATTAATTTTTTAAAGTTTCCTGAAAATTTTCTGGAGGAAGGTAGATTCTAATTTTGGGAACTGCAGTGGGAGTGTAGAGAAGTAGGGAAAAGGATGGGCAAATCTTTGATTCTTTTTTGTAGGCTACTTTTAAAAAAAATGAAATTAATTACACCTTTTATTCATTTGGGAAAATCATTTTTGGAGAAGGTACCAGCACTACAGAAAGTTAATCATCCAGCCATGAATTACTTTTAAAGCCACAAGATGGATTTTTTTAACAAGCTTCCCTAGCTTCAACTCATATATTTATCATTCATTTGCTCAGTAATTTAACAATTAGGTAATGCATGCTTACTGGTTGCCAGGGCTTGGCCTGGATCGTGGGAATGTAAAACCAAGGCATGCATGGGAGACAAACAAGAGTGTGAAAAATGATGAAGTCCTTCCTTAGAGAAAATTACCATGAACTTTTCAATGTTAATTTTATTCACCAAATTAATATACAACAGACTTGCAAAATTCAACACAGTTTTAAAGTAGGATTAACAGCAAGTATACTTTTTCATGAGTGAGTGAAACTCTTTTCTTTTTTTGGATATATAGTTGTCTTTTATTTGTATGTTCTGATTTGTTGTTGTTGTTGATGATGAAAAGAAAAGAAAATCCTTAATACAGTAGCTCTCCTGTCCTGGATGTATGCATTCAAACTCATTCCCTGGGTTTCCTTGGCTGCATTGTTTTTTCTGTAGGTAGGGCCTTATCCTGAGATAATATCACTTGATGGTCTTGCTGAATTAGTAAAGCCAATGCCAAAACAAGTCATCAATACTTTATCTCTGCCCTTGAGTTCTTCACAAGATGGCTTTATTTTTAAATTTTAAACATAATCTGGAAAAAGCTCTGCAAATGCCTCAAAAACTATGGTAAGGGGAAGACAGCAGGGCTAGCAGGACTTTGGAGCACAAGCAGCCTCTAGGATCAGGCTATAGTTAGTAGAATCTACACATCTGCCTGTTTAGACTCCTTCCAGCAGCAGCTTGGTTGGCAGAGTTTCTGCCGAGATCCACTGGAGCACTGCTGCCCCGGGCCCTGAGGGTTGAAGGCCAGTTCAGCACTCAGGAAGGTTCTTTTGGTGGTCTTGGCAAAAAGTGATAGCCCAAAGCCCAGAGCCTTCCCAGGGTTGGCCCCTTTCACATGGTCTGCATAAATAAAGAAAGAAACTGTTGAAGGTGCTCCCTCAAGTGCCACAATTTAGTTAGTCATCGAAGGTTATACATCTATGGAGTAGCCCTCTAATACTTTTGATTTATCTAGGATCTGTGAGCTGAATAGGTCTCAAGACCTTCCTTATAAGACATGAGAAAAATACTTCGCCACCTCTAGGAGGCATCCCCATTGCATAGTCTTTAGTTCACTCATCAATCTCAAACTGTTTCCACACAGGGCTGTGGTCATAAAGAGCCAAGCAAAGAAGGCTTTGGAGGTAACAGCCTCTACTGTGATGGGCACTGTAGTTGTGTTCTATTAACTCACCATACAAAGGCCTAGTTGATAATAAAAGGGCGCACTAATTTGGTTTACTTCCATTGGAAAACCAATAATTGTTTTGTCCAGCAGCCTTATGACATTGGCTTCAAAATCTCTGAGGCCTGGGTTGGGGTCTTTGGCCTGGGTTTTTTGGACCTTGATGGGATGGACAGACGTGCAAGAAGTTGCAACACACACAGCTGAAAAAGTACATCTGGATTGTCATGTGGGTACCATGGAGGTATTGTACCTACATACAGAGCACTGGAGATGATGGTAGTACCTGTGGCTTTCTCTCTCTCTTGCAGTTCACTGACAATGTCTTTTTAAAAGGATAAACTTAAAAAAGAATATTTGCATAGCACTTTGCGATTACTGAAAGTAGATGTTTTCTTTTAACTCAGAAAGGTACAGAAACATATTGGATTGTGGTTAAAATAAAAAATTCATTGCTATTATCAGTTATTTAATTGTTAGATCTTATAACTTATAGCACTATCTAGTTCTTATAGGGAGATGTCTCCTTGGTTTTAGTAGTTAATAAATACATAAATGTTAATTACTGAGAACTTTTAATTTTGCTAGAGGCATAATTTTACATTTTTAACCTTCCTGTTTGAAGACTCAAGCTTTACCTATAAAATGTTATTGTATATTTGTCAATTATTCCTAAATACAGTTTTTTTTAAAGTATCAATTTTATTTAAGGACAACCTAGGAATTTGTCCATTTCATCTAGATTATCCAATTTGTTGGTGTACAGTTGTTCATAGTACATTTTTTTTTTTTTTTTTTTTTTGTGGTATGCGGGCCTCTCACTGTTGTGGCCTCTCCCGTTGTGGAGCACAGGCTCCGGACGCGCAGGCTGCCATGGCTCACGGGCCCAGCCGCTCCGCGGCATGTGGGATCCTCCCAGACAGGGGCGCGAACCCCGTTCCCCTGCATCGGCAGGCGGACGCGCAACCACTGCGCCACCAGGGAAGCCCCATAGTACACTTTTATAATCCTTTTTATTTCTGTAGAATCAGTAGTAATGTCCCCACTTTTATTGCTGATTTTAGTAAATTTTTAAAATAATTTAATTTAATTAATTTATTTATTTTTGGCTGTGCTGGGTCTTTGTTGCTGCACACAGGCTTTTTCTAGTTGCAGTGAGCGGGGGCTACTCTTTGTTACGGTGAGCAGGCTTCTCATTGTGGTGGCTTCTCATGTTGCAGAGCATGGACTCTAGGTGCATGGGCTTCAGTAGTTGCGGCTTGTGGGCTCTAGAGCGCAGGCTCAGTAGTTGTGGTGCACGGGCTTAGTTGCTCCGCGGCATGTGGGATCTTCCCGGACCAGGGTTCAAACCCATGTCCCCTGCATTGGCAGGTGGATTCTTAACCACTGCACCACCAGGGAAGCCCCAGTTATTTTTTAAAAAATTTTATTTTTTTGGCCGCACGGCATGTGGGATCTTAGTTCCCTGACCAGGGATAGAACCTGCGTCCCCTGCATTGGAAGCGCGGAGTCTTAACCGCTGGACTGCCAGGGAAGTCCTGATTTTAGTAATTTTAGTCTTCTCTCATTTTTTCTTAGTCCATCTAGCACCAGAATTTGTCAGTTTTGTTGATCTTTTTGAGGAACGAACTTTCTGTTTCATTGATTATCTCTATTGATTTTCTAGTCTCTACTTCATTTATCTCTGCTCTAATCTTTATTATTTCCTTCGTTCTGTTAGCTTTGGGTTTGGTTTGTTCTTCTTTTTCTAGTTCCTTCAGGTGTAAGGTTGGTTGTTGATTTGAGATCCTTCTTATTTTTCAATGTAAGAATTTTTAGCTATAAATTTCCCCCTTAGCACTGCTCTTGCTGTGTGTGTCCTGTAAATTTTGGTATGCTGTGTTGTTTTCATTTGACTCCAAGTATTTTCTAATCTCCCTTGTAATTTCTTCTTTGATGCACTGGTTGTTTAAAAGTGTGTTGTTTAATTTCCATAATTTTGTGAATTTTCCCGTTTTCCTTTTGTTACTGATTTCTAACTGCATTCCATTGTGATCTTAGAAGACACTCTGTATGAGATCTATCTTTTAAAATCTATTGAGACTTAATTTGCAGCCTAACATATGGCCCATCTTGGAAAATGTCCCATGTGCACTTGAGAAGAATGTGTATTCTGTTGTTGCTGGGTAGTGTTCTGTATATGTCTGTTAGATCTAGTTGGTTTATTGAGTTAAGTCTTCTATTTCCTTACTTATCTTTTGTCTGATTGTTCTATACATTATTTTCAGTGTGGTAATGAAGTCTCCAACTATTATTATAGAACTGTCTTATTTCTCCCTTCAATTCTGTTTTTGCTTCATACATTTTGATGGTTTGTCATTAAGTGCATAAATGTTTATAACTGTTCTATTTTCTTGCTGCATCAAATCTTTTAATACAGAACATCCCTCTTTGTCTCTTGTAACCTTTCTGATTTGAAGTCTACTTTATCTGATAATTAGTACAGTCACCCCTGCTCTCTTCTGGTTACTATTTGCATAGAATATCTTTTTCCATCCTTTTACTTTCAACCTGATTGTGTCTCTGGATCTCAGATGAGTCTCTTGTAGTTGGGTCATGTATTTTTTATCCCTTATGCCAATCTCTGTCTTTTGTTTGAAGAGTTTCATGGACTCATTTACACTTAAAGTAATTACTGATAAGAAAGGACTTGCTTCTCTCATTGTGTTATTTATTTTACACATGCCTTAAAGCTTTTTTTGTCCCTTATTTCCCACATTACTGTCTTCTTTTGTGTTTTGTTGAGTTTTTGTAGTGAAATGTTTAAATTCCTTTCTCATTTCCTTTTGTGTATGTTCTATAGCTAATTTCTTTGTGGTTATCATGGGATTACACTTAACAACCTGAAGTTTTAACACTCTGAATTCAACTTATACCAGCTTAGCTTCAATAACATACAGAAACTCTGTTCCTTTACAGCTCTGTCTCCACTCCTTTCAGTTTCTGATGTCACAACACCATTATTCATTGTGTTCCAAAACATAAATAATTATTTTATTTTTAATTTAATTTAATTTAATTTATTTATTTTTTAAAATTTATTTATTTATTTATTTTTGGCTGTGTTGGGTCTTCGTTTCTGTGCATGGGCTTTCTTCAGTTGCGGCGAGTGGGGGCCACTCTTCATCGCGGTGCACGGGCCTCTCACCGGCTCCAGACGCGCAGGCTCAGTAGTTGTGACACACGGGCCCAGCCGCTCCGTGGCATGTGGGATCTTCCCAGACCAGGGCTCAAACCCATGTCCCCTGCATTGGCAGGCAGATTCCCAACCACTGCGCCACCAGGGAAGCCCCAATAATTATTTTAAACGCATTACTCTCTTAAATTATGTATAAAACAAGATTTGGAGATATAAACCAGAGTTACAGTAACATTAGCTTTTACACTAATCATTGGGGGTTTTTTAGTTTAAATGTATTAGTCTCTTAAATCATGCAGAAAACAAAAAGTGCAGTTACAAACCAAGGTTACAATAATACTAGCTTTTATAATTGCCCATGTATTTACCTTTACTGAGATCATTATATCTCCATAGGGCTTTGAGTTACTATCTGATGTCCTTTCATTTTACCTTGCAGGAAGCCCTTGGGCATTTCCTGCAGGGCAGGTCTAGTGGCCATAAACTCCCTCAGCTTTTATTTATCTGGAATATCTTAACTTCTCTTTCTCTTTTGAAGGGCATTTTTGCCAGATATAGGATTCTTGGTTGACTGTTTTTTTCTTTTAGAACTTTGAATATATTGGCCCATTGTCTTTTGACCTCCAAAGTTTCTGATAAGAAAACTTTCGGTCTCCAGATTTCTTTTTTTTTTTTTTTTTTTATGGTACGCGGGCCTCTCACTGTTGTGGCCTCTCCCGTTGCGGAGCACAGGCTCCGGACGCGCAGGCCCAGCGGCCACGGCTCACGGGCCCAGCCGCTCCGCGGCATGTGGGATCCTCCCAGACCGGGGCGCGAACCCAGTTCCCCTGCATCAGCAGGCGGACGCGCAACCACTGCGCCACCAGGGAAGCCCCAGGGCCTCCAGATTTCTGATGAGAAATCTGCTGATATTCTTCATGGGGATCCCTTGTATGTGATGATGCACTTCTTTCTTGATGCTTTCAAGATTCTTTCTTTGTCTTTGCCTTTTGAAAGTTTATTATAATGTGTCTCAGTGTGGGTCTCTTTGAGTTCATCTTACTTGGAGTTTGTTGAGCTTCTTGGATATTTATACTGTGTCTTTCAACAAATTTGGGAAGGTTTTTTTTGTTGTTGTTGTTGATTTTTGGCTGTGCCACGTGGCTTGCGGGATCTCAGTTCCCGAACCAGGGATTGAACCTGGGCCACCGCAGTGAGAGCCTGGAATCCTAACCACTAGGCCACCAGGGAACACCCAAATTGGGGAAGTTTTTAGCCATTATTTCTTTAAATATTTGCTCTGGCTCTTTCTCTCTCATCCTTCCAAGTCTCCCATGATATGTATGTTGGTCCTCTTGATGATGTCCCATAAGTCCCTTAAGTTCTGCTTGCTTTTTTTTGAGGTCATTTTTATATAAGATGTAAAGTTTAAATTGTGGTTCTTTTTTTTTTTTTTTTTTTTGTGGTATGCGGGCCTCCCTCTGCTGTGGCCTCTCCCGTTGCGGAGCACAGGCTCCGGACGCGCAGGCTCAGCGGCCACGGCCCACGGGCCCAGCCGCTCCGCGGCATGCGGGATCCTCCCAGACCGGGGCGCGAACCCGGTTCCCCTGCATCGGCAGGCGGACGCGCAACCACTGCGCCACCAGGGAAGCCCTCTGCTTGCTTTTATTCAGTCCTTTTTCTTTCTGTTCCTCAGACTTGATAATTTCCATTGTCCTATCTTCAAGTTTGATGATCTTTTCTCTTGCCTGCTCAAATCTGCCTCTGAATCCATCCAGCGAATTTTTAATTTTAGTTACTGTACTTTTCAGCTCCAGAAGCTCTTTTTTGGTTTCTTTTTAGATTTTCTATCTCCTTATTGACATTTCCATTTTGTTCACACATCATTTTCATAACTTCCTCCACACTTTCCTTTAGTTCTTTGAACATCTTTAAGATGGTTGTTTTAAAGTCTTTGTATAGTATAACTGCCATTATGTCTTTTTCAGGGACAGTTTCTGCTATTTTTTTCTTTTGAATGGGTCATACTTTACTGTTTTTTGTATGCCCTGGGATTTTTTTTGTTGAACACTAATAATGTGGTATTAGTGTGAATCTAATAATGTAGTAACTTTGGAAATCAGATTATCCACCTTCCCCAGGGTTTACTATTTTTTTGTTATTGTTTTTGTTTTTCTGATTGCTGTAGGCCATCTCTGTGCCAAGGATCAGTCTGAGATGTAAGCTTAAGGTCTTCTCAGGTCTTTTCTGAGCCTTTCCCTAGGCATATGTGGACATATTCTAATTTTCCCCCTATATGAGCTGTTTTTGAAGTCCTCTCTTTAATGTCTGACTCCCAAAAGGTGGAAAGGCAAAAAGTGAAGGGGGAGGAAAAAAAGGGTGCTAGCCCTTTAAATCCCTGGATGTCACTTCAGCATGAGGGAGAGGGGCTTGCAACAAAGGAGGGAGATGCAGCAACACTGGCTGCCTGCCCCTTTGTCTGCACCTCTATGATCAGAAGTGGCACTCAGCTATCAGATCACAGATCCCTGATATCTGGAGGACAGGGTCTTTTTTGCCCACCCCATCTTATATGAGCCGTGTGCAAGCTACACCAGGAACATGTGCACAGTGGCCTACCATGTGGCTGAGGGGGAGGGATGGATAGCTACTAAGAGCTAAGAGCTGAAATTGACCACAATTTACCCTCCAGTTCTTCCCCTAGTAGTTGCAGGCCTTCAACAGACTCCAGAGTTCGACAAATAGCTATGTCAGACAGATTCTGCCAGTGCAATTTGTTGTCGATATGTAGAGCCAGATTCCTGGTGCTTCCTACTCCACTATCTTCCCAGAATCCTCTCCCAGCAGTAATAGGTATTTGACACTTTATTAGTCTCTGGAGTTTTATACTATAAAAAAACAACTTTTCAAAAACTTACTTTGGCAAAGTCAAGAATTGAGGGGAAATGCTTTCTTTCTTTCTTTTTTTTTTTTTTAATACCCTGAAGAATAACATCTGGGGGGAAGAAAGTAAAATTATTAAAAGAAAAAAACCAAGTAAAATTATTTACCTAGCTTTAAAAGATATACCTAATTTCATTATGTCTGCAATAATTAGTTTGCTTTTCAAGTCAGATTTAAGAGGAATGCCTATTGTAGCTACCAGAAGCAGAACATGTCAGATAAATATAAAATAGAATCTGTGAATACATTCTTCAGAAACAGAGTACTTCAGGGAAGTGAAAATTCTTACTCTTGCTGAGTGGCTAGGAAAAGAACCTTTCAAAGTGTGCACTTACCAATTTAAAGGGGCTACTGCATATAGTGGCAGAACTCAAGAGGATGAGAGGATAGCTCACTACATCCCCTGGTGGCCACATCAAAATATTTATAAACAGCTGAAAGTTCTCTGGATCAGAATAGTAACCCATATGGTGGGAGGTGGAGATTCAGACTTCAGGAGGGCCAAAAGCAAAAGATGAAGAGCTTCACTATCATCAGTTAGAGACGGTTTTTAAATACATGGAAAGCTCTACTTTTGTAAATCAATCAATCACATACACACATATATTCTGCTATAAGTTCAATAAAAGGCTTCTTCATGAAATATTAATATCATCATTCTGTTTCTTAAAATAGAAAAGTGAGGTGAGAGGGGCATCTTACTATCAAATGGCTCAGAAAAAAAAGTTCCTTGTACTGTATCAGCAATTTTTCTATGAGATTGCTTCAAAATTTAAAAATATACATATGAGGATAAATTATCAGTTCATATTTACAGCAGACTTTTCCTCTTTATCACTTTTTAAAAAAATTTAAGTAGAATACTCTTATTCTCTAGGTTAACAAATTCTTTAACTAGAACATATACTCAGGAGGTAGAAGTACATCTGTTTTCCTTCCACAGCCTAAAGATGGGCAATGTAGTATTTACTGTCATTATGATATTTAAACCCATACAAAAATTATTTCACTAAATAGGCTGAAATTAAATGAAGTCATATCTCAAAACTAAAAAAATAAACAGAGCAAATGCAAGAGAAAGAACTTGACGAGGTACCAAAGAGAGATCTGGAAGAAAGAGTTGGCCACAAAATGAATGCATTAGTAACACAGTACCATTGTGAAATTATGTCTTACACAAAGACATGCCCTGATTCCATGTTTTCTTTCAGCCGTCTTCAAACTGTTTCCACTTGACTACTGCCCTGTTGCTTCACATGTTCAAAGGTGAACTCTTCATATGTGTTCACAGAAGTTCTCTTTTTCAACTATATCATTTCTAGTAAAGATATCAACCAATATTCTATTCTCTTTCATTCATTCAACAAGCATTTACTGAGTGGCAACTACAGGCCAATTGCTGTGGATACTGAGATAAAAGACACAGTCCCTGTCCTCATGCTGCTGTCAGTTGGAGGTGATTGCCCACCTCTAGCCATTTGCCTGCAACAGCCTCCTGAGTCATTTTCCTGCCTCCTCTCATTCTGCATAACACTGCCAGACTCTTTTCTGGCATTCATGCCATTCTTCTAGACAAAGATCTAGCAAATCAAAACTCCTCTGCTCTTAAGACATAGACAATTGTCTTCTTATTTTCCCTGGAACACATTAGCACCTACTTCCAGACTTCTGGGGATATCCTCCCACTCTCCCCACCCTCCTATATTTGGAATGCTCTTCTTCTGTTCTCCTAGCTAATCCCATTCGTTCAAGACCCAACTCTTCCCAGGATATTTTCTGATACTCCTCTGGCCCACACTGCTTGCTCTCTCTCTTCCCCACCTGCAACAAAACTTTCATTGTTAGGTTTGAAGTACTTAAGATAAAAGAACATGTTTTCAAAGCTGCAGAACTTTTTCAGTAGATGGTAAGTAATTCTTTATGTCTATGAAAAACTGAAGACGAAGAAATTACGTTTAAAAACAGGAGAGGTTTAGGGCTAAACATGAAAAATAACTACACATTCAGAGTAATTAAAAATAGTAACAAATATTATACATGTTGCTTGAGTTGAAGGGAGAAAACATAAAAACTGTCCTGAGTGGCTTAAACATTCATTTGTCTAAAAAAAGTAGTACGGGGGGTGGATGGGATTTCTTTGAGATGTTTGAAACTATATTATTGTACAATACTATAAATTGCTGACCCAAAAGACAATTTCCTAAAGGTTATTCCTTTTCTCTTTACTTTATACAATTCTTAGCTTAGAGTTGATATATACAGAAATGGGAGAATTCTACTATAATTAAAATATTTTCTAAATTTAGATCTAAGGTACTTTGTTTCCTTCCACAACTAGTCACCTTAAAAAAGATGTCTTGGGATTTCAAGATTTATTTCAATGGCATCTTTCTTTTGCTTTTATTTATTATCTTGCAATTTTATTAGGTTGACTCATATGAGATAGCCATTTATAAATCAAAATGGTTGAATATTGGTGTGTTATATGGTTTCGTTTTATAGTTACCTTCCTGGCTGTTCCCCAGTCAGCAAAGTGGGTTATGACACAAGAAGACGAAAAGCTATCAGTTCATAAATATGCAAAAGAAAAGACTGGAGGGACTTTCCTGGTGGCACAGTGGTTAAGAATCCGCCTGCTAATGCAGGGGACATGGGTTCAAACCCTGGTCCAGGAAGATCCCACATGCCCCGGAGCAACTAAGCCCGTCAGCCACAACTACTGAGCCTGTGCTCTAGAGCCCGCGAGCCACAACTACTGAGCCCACGTGCCACAACTACTGAAGCCCACACGCCTAGAGCCCATACTCTGCAACAAGAGAAGCCACCGCAACGAGAAGCCCACGCACCGCAACGAAGAGTAGCCCCCGCTCGCTACAACTAGAGAAAGCCTGTGCGCAGCAACTAAGACCCAACACAGCCAAAAATAAATAAATAAATAAATAAGTTTATAAAGAAAAAAAGGGAAAAGACTGGAACTGAATTTCATCCATTTATATTTTTATCAAAAAGGTAATAATACACAACCTGATTTTTAGTTCTACAATTATGTTTTTTTTTTTTATGCTCATCTCCTGGGAACAACAAAGCAGCACCAGAATTAGACATCATAAAAAGAAGCCGGTGTGACATGAGTAGATCATTTGTTTTTTAATTATAGTAAAATACATATAACATAAAATTTTCCCTCTTAAATAACTATTTTTAAGTGTACAAGGCATGAAGTAATTCACACTGTTGTTCTTTGTTCAATTATCACTACCAGCCATCTCTAGAACTTTTTTCTCTTCCAAAAATGAAATTCTGTACCCATTAAATAACTCCCTATCCATCCTCCCCTATCCCCTGGCAACCAACATTCTACTTCCCATCTCTGAGAATTCGACTACAGTAGGTACCTCATATAAGTGGAATCATACAATATGTATCCTTCTGGGACTGCCTTTTTTCACTTAGTATAATGTCCTCAAGGTTCATCATAAATTGCAGGATTTCCTACTTTTTTAAGCCTGAATAATATTCCATTATACGTATATATTACATTTTCTTTATCCATTTATCTGTCTATGGATACTTGGGTTGCTTCTACCTTTTGGCTAATAATGTTGCTATGAACATGGGTGCACAAATTTCTCAAGACCCTGCTTTTAGTTATTTTGAGTATATACTCAGAAAGGGAATTGCTGGGGCTTCCCTGGTGGCGCAGTGGTTGAGAGTCCGCCTGCCGATGCAAGGGACACGGGTTCGT
>NC_041227.1:93975500-93984520 GCF_002837175.3 Physeter macrocephalus | reverse complement strand
AAAAAAAAAAAAAAAAAAAGGGAATTGCTGGATCATATGGTAATTTCTAATTTTTTCCCACACATTAACATTTATTAAACATTTTGAGTACTATACACAATAGAAATATTGGTTAGTTATTTCTTTATTAATCAACATTTGGGATGTTTCCAAGTTTTAAAAAAATGTTGCAACAAATACTCTTGGGTCCATCTCTTTGTTCTGGCTTAACTTCTAAAAGTGGAAGTTCTGGGTCCAAAACCAGAATATTTTGAATTTTAATTGATACTGCTAACTTACACTCTAAAAAGGTTGTACCAATTTACAAGGCAGAAAATGCTATTTTTTTGGATACTAATAATCTAAATCTTTGCTAACACAATGGTTAAAACGTGTTTTAATTTTCACTTTTTAATTCTGTGAAGTTTAGTTTCTAACTTAACTAATTTTGGTTTCTAGCAATATTCACTCTCAATTCATTACCTCTTTGAATTCTTAATTTTAGCGTGCTTGTTACTAGATTACTCTTTTTTTTTGGTAAAGAGCAGCCAATTCTTCCATCATTGTAACATCCATGGAATCTCACTGAAGATCAGAAACAGAAAATGAGACAGAATGAAGGGAGGTTGTGAACATGAACATTCTCCAAGAAAAGGGAAGAGTACCCCAAAAAGGTTCAGAGATCGTCAAGGCTGCTACTCCCACCACACGCCGAGAGTGCGAGGGCTGACAGGCGAGGCTGCCTCCAGTCGGTTTCAAAGGTGCCAGGTAGGTGGGCCCTTGCAGAACACTGCATGGGTGGTACTCCAAGGGAGCCAGAAGTGCAGGGCTGCTCAGGTGATCCCTGGAGATGACACCACCACTCCAGTGAGTCCTGAAGGCAGGACTACTTCCCCACTGGGTTTAGAAGGCAAAGTATCAAACCAAAGAGGATTATTCTTGAGCCTTAAGATCTAATGGGATTTGTCTCACTAAGTTTTGGACTTACTTGGGCCCTGTCATCTTTTCTTTCCTTTCTATTTCTCCCTTTTGGAATGGGAATGTCTAGCCTATGCCTGTCCTACCATTGCATTTTAAAGTGTATAATTAATCTGATTCCACAGGTTCATAGCTGGAGAGGAATTTTGCCTCAAGTCTCACCCATATCTTATTTAGATGATATTTAGATAAGACTTTGGACTTTAGAGTTGATGCTAGAATGAGTTAAGACCTTTGGGGCTGTTGGGATGTGATGAATATATTTTGTAAGTGAGAAGGAGATGAATTTTGGGGGGCATGGGTGGAATGTTATGGACTAAATGTTTATGTGCCCCCCAAATCTGTATGCTGAAGCCAACCTCCAATGTGATGATATTTGGAGATGGGAGCCTTTGGGAGGAAATTAGGGTTAGATGATGTCATGAGGGTGTGGCCAACATGATAGGGTTAGTGTACATTCAAGAAGAGAAAGAGAGCAGAGCACCCTCTCTCCTCTCTCTTACAGCCATGTGAGGACTCAACAAGAAAGCAGCTGTCTACAAGCCAGGAAGAGGGTTCTCATCAGGAAGCAAATCTGCCAGCACATTGATCTTGGACTACTAGCTTCCAGAACCGTGAGAAACAAATGTCTGAAATTTAAGCCACTCAATCTATGGTATTTTGTTATAGGAGCCCAAGCTGACTAAGACAGGTTGTTTGTTTTTTTCTTGCTGAGTTGTAAAATTTTATATTCTGGATATTCATCCCTTATTAGCTACATGATTTGCAAATATCTTCTCCCATTCTGTGGGTTGCCTTTTCACTCTGTTGTTGTCCTTTAATGCACAGAAGTTTTAAATTTTGATGCAGTCTAATTTATCTATTTTTGTTATTGTTTTTGCCTGTGAACATTGGTTTTTAAAGGCAGCATAGTTTGAGCTAATTATACTAAAAGATTACTTTTAACTTATGACTTTCCCAATAAATGATATTTGGTTAAAATAAGAGATTAATGCAACATCTTTTTTTATTACCTGGAATTGGTATTAGTTTCAATGATATACTGTTTTTATGGTTCTTAATGGCTTGACAATTCAGTACTGTGAATAAGAAAACAGACTTGCATTGCCTCATCATTATGTAATTTTGGGGGACAATTATTCCAGTAGATGCATAAAGAAATTAACCAAGAGATCTTTAAATCTGGCCTAATAGAAAATTTAAGAATCCTTTGGAATCCTTTTTCATTCTAATGGGAATAAGGTTATGATGTCTCTGGTAAACAATGAGCTAAAATTTCTTCTAGTCTCTTAGTCCTATGCAAAAGAATGACACTTCACTGTCAGAGCTTCCCTAAGAGACAGTGAGAAATTAAGCTTTAAGCCTAAATTTTTGTGATAAGGCAGGAAAAATATTGCCAATAACCTCAGTTACTGATGAAAAGGAACTATTTTTATATTAAGTTGTGGTTTACACAAGTGAGGTATATAAACATCAACAAATACACGATAATTTATCATTAAGGAAGTACGCCCTTTAGCCAGCTTCTCCACAATGAACACGTTTATTGTATCCGTTCTCAGTATCATCTAGAATAGCTCTTGTGATTGAGTTCAGAGGATACAAATTTGGTAGCATTTAAATGACCATCTAGAACTTACCAGGACTATTTCTTGTGGGAGGGAGTTGATTAAAAAAAACCATTTTATTTCACAGACATTTAAACAAATATTTTAAAAAGGCACTTATTTCTTACAAAAGATATAGCCTATTGTGTCACAGTATAATAATGTTTATAACAGGAAAGTTGAATTCCATGCAATCTTGAGAAATTAAAATATCATATAGTTTGTTGCATACAACATTGACATTGCTATTATAGACTTTCAAAGTTTTAAGGATTTAAGTGAATTCTGAACTATTGAATCTTTAATACTACCATAAAAAATTTTAAAGAAGATAACAGAAATGTTATTATATATGTCCTAGATGTCTCTCATAATTTTTTTCTTTTAATGGCAGCAGGTATTGGTATCCTTATAACATGCCCACTATTCCATGAGAGGGAGAAAAAAAGTTTCATTGTATTTTAAAAGATTGGGTAAGGTACTTAGTATATTCTTTGTATTGAGGAAGTGAAATAGTAACCAATCTGTAAAAATTGCCAAAACCTATCAAAATGAATGACAAAAAAAAAAGTATAAAACCGAAGGCTGAAATGTTCCTTAGTTGACATTTTCCTAAAAGGTAAGGAAAATTTGCTTTTTTATTACCCAAGACAGTTCTAGAGACTTGGGTCAAAGCTGGGCCAATACTGGCCTCTCTGCATTAAAAAAAGAGAAATCTACCACTTAATTAAAGTAATTAGTTACTTTATTTATTAAGGTATAACTGACATACAACATTATATTAGTTTCAGGTGCACAACATAATGAAGTCTACCATTTAAAATCTTTCTGAGTCAGTAACTCAGAAAGTAACTGGATTCTTAATTTTTTTTTTTTTTTTTTTTTGCTGCGTTGGGTCTTCGTTGCTGGGCATGGGCTTTCTCTAGTTGTGGTGAGAGGGGGCTACTCCTCGTTGCAGTGCGCGGGCTTCTCATTGTGATGGCTTCTCTTGCTGCGGAGCACCGGCTCTAGGCACATGGGCTTCAGTAGTTGCAGCACGCGGGCTCAGTAGTTGTGGCTCACAGGCTCTAGAGCGCAGGCTCAGTGGTTGTGGCGCATGGGCTTAGTTGCTCCACGGCATGTGGGATCTTCCCGGAGCAGGGCTCAAACCCATGTCCCCTGCATTGGCAGGCAGATTCTCAACCACTGTGCCACCAGGGAAGTCCCAGTAACAGGATTCTTAAAGTAATTCCATTTTGAGAGACCAACTAAGCATCTTGGAAAACGAGGATAAACTAATCTGACAAGACTGAGAAAGAATTAGAGAAAACACACTAACTACAGAAATACTATAGGATGTAATGAACAAACATACCTCCGGGGCTGTGATCGGCATTCCTCCTCCCCACTGTCTGCCTCCTGTATAGACAGGAAAATGAGAAAAAAATAATTTAAAACCTGAGGTCTCATATCATAATACCAACAATGTAATTTTACTAAGCTTTACATGTAGGAATATCTCACTGATGCTGTGTACTTAAACTAAATTCTCTCCATAAAAAGTGACTTCAACCAACCCAGGGAGTTGATATATATCAACATAATTTATTCCTGGAGGAAATTTTCACAATAGTCTACCAATTTTTTTTAATAACAAAGTGCTTATAATTAAAAGAATTACCTCTGAAAACCAACTGAAGATGCTATGTTACTGTTATGTTACTTAAAATTAAAATGAGTGGGTATTCTGACTTTCACCAAGAAATCCCATCAAGATGATCTATTAATGATTCTGATCCCCAAAGAACAACCTAAACAATGAACACCATTTTGCAAAGTGCTCATGATCACATCACCATTACCTTAATGGCTACTACTTATTGAGTATTTATAACATGCCAGGTGCCTTGCTCAACATTTTAAGTACACTGTCCAACTTATTCCTTATAAACTCAGAAGGCTGACGGTACCCTAGTTTCACTGATTCTGACACATACACATAAACTGGGATAAATTTACAATCAATGTGACTAAAAAGCATTGAATCATAGTTTAATTGCAATATTTATTTTTTTTAGTGGCACATAAAATAACTGAGGGTGTTATACTTATGGCAATTTAGGCTCAATGAAATATGAATACTTTACAGAAACTGAAATTCACAGAAAGGAAAGAAGTTAAGTTGCTCAAGGAAACTCATGTAGTAAAGCTAGAATTAAAACTGATAAAATACTGCCTCCCAACACATTGAAAAAGCATATCATTCACCCCTCCCTAACCTAGGTTAGGAATTATTATATGTTAAGATACTATACAGATCTTCATGGAGACAAGAATAGCAACATGAAGGAAAAGTGAGAAAAGATGAGAGAATTAATGATATTGAGGTGCTAACTTTTTCTTTAAGTTTGCTCTCTGACATTTTATATTTGCACTCTGGTCACTTTTGCCCTATTTGGCAAACACAAAAATAGGAGGAGAAAAACAATCTCAAACAATACGTGTACTGTCTGCCGATAAGTCACCTACATTTTCAAATTTATGGAACCATCCCCATTCACCTCTACATCATTCTATCTCCATTCCTGGGCAGCCACGGCCAGCTCTATAACTTTTATTCCCATTTTATTTTCATTATTGATTTCAGGTATGCCCATTATCTTGCACAAAGGGAAGAAGACAGCAAAGATCCTACCCTCAGAGGGAGGACAGGGGAGGTGTCATGGTATATTACACTGCCTACAGGGGAAGTTTTAGGTTCAGAAGTATGCCCTTTAGGAAGTGAAAAGAAAGGTGCTAAAATGAAAAGAACCGATCAGCTCTACAGTCAATAGTCAGAACCTGGAAAGTTTGCAGGAATGAAAATGAGAAGACTCATAAGCAAAGATAAGTGTTAGATTTTGGAGCCCAAGGGAACTGTAATAAATGGAAATGATTTCCTGGAATCTCATTTAACAAATAATGCTTCATTATTGTTATCAGTGGTTAATAGATCTCTACTTCTGATGTATTCTTCTCATTTTTTAATTGTATGAAAAATTATATGACAATAGATATATTTAAAGTATATGTAAATTATGAGGCACAATAATAAAATGAATACCTGTGAACAACATTCTACTTAAAAGCTAGAATAGTACCAATATCTTTGCATTTACCTGTGTGCTTATTTCCTATCTCCCATTCTTATCCTTCTCCCAAGATGTGAGTACTATCTTGAATTTTAAAAAAATATTTGTTTGTTTATTTATTTATTTGGCTGCACCGGGTCTTAGTTGCAGCACGTGGGATCTTCGTTGCCCCGTGCTGGATCTTACGTTGTGGCATGCAGGATCTTTAGTTGTGGCATGCGGGATCTAGTTCCCTGACCAGGGATTGAACCCAGGCCCCCTGCATTGGGAGCGCAGAGTCTTAACCACTGGACCACCAGGGAAGTCCCACTATCTTGAATTTTAAGTTTATAATTTTCTTGCTTTCATTCTAGTACAAAAAATTTCATACATACAGAAAAGCTGAAACATTTTAGAGTGAACCTGTGTATCCACCATCTGGATTCTACCAGTAACATTTTTTATATTTGCATTATCACTTCTCTATTCACCTTTCTGCCTCACTGATCAATCCATCTTATTCTTCTGTTGCATTTCAAAGTAGTTGACAGTGTACTTGCCCTTAAATGCACATAATTAGAATTTGGTATTACAGTTCTTGTTTTCTTTTAAGGTAAAATATATATACAATGAAATAAATGCACAAATCTTAAGTGCACCATTCAATGAGTTTTGACAAATGTATGTATCTGTGTAACTCAAACTTTTATCAAGAAATGCAACATTTCTATCAGCTCAGAAATTTCTCTCATTTAATACCTGGCACCACCCACAACCTAGAGGCAGCCACTGTTCTTACTTTTCTTCCACCACAATTCTTTTTCCATCAAAAATTAGTATATAGCATATGACTCCATTTAAATGGTTTCTCTGTTCACATAAATAGAATCATATAGTATGTACTCTTTTGTGTGTGGCTTCTTTCACTCAGCATAATGTTTTTGAGATTCATCTATGTTGTTGTATGTAAAAGGAGTTCATTCCTTTTTATCCCTGAGGATTCCATTCTATGAATATACCACGGTTTGTTTATTCATCTCCTATTGATATATATACCCAGGATATTTGAGTTTTTGTCTATTATGAATAAAACTTTTACATGAGCATTCTTTGCCATTTTTTTGGTGGACATGTGCTTTTGGTTTTTTTTTAGGTCATGGAACACATGCATGTGCAATTTTAGAGAAAATTACCAGGGTTTCCAAAGTGCTTATACCACTTTACATGCTTATCATCAATGTGTGAGAGTTGTAATTGAAGTCTAATTGGAAATTTTTTTCTCCTATAGTTACTGTTTTCTATGTCTTCAGAAACCTTTGCCTACCCTTTAGTCACAAAGATACTCTATAATATTTTCTTATTAAAACCTTTATGGTTTTTTGTATAAGGTCTATGATCTATCCTGAATAAATATTTGTATGTGGTGTGAGATGGGGTGGAGGCTCTTTTTTTTTCCCATATCGATTTTGAGTTTTCAAGCACATTTATTGAAAAGACTTTCCTTCCTCCATTTGATAACTTGGCTCCTTGTAAAAAATCAAATGACAGTGTAAGTGAGGTCTACTTCTGGGTTCTTTATTCTGTTCCATTGATCTATTTGTCATTCTTTATGCCAGTACTATATCTTTATTACTATAGCTCATAGTAAGTTTTGAAGGAAATATAAATCCTTTAACTTGATTCTTATTTTTCAGGATACCTTTATCTTCTAGTAAGACATTTTATCTTGAAATGTACTTTATCTAATATTAACATAGCTACTCCAGACTTATGCTCACTGTTTGCAAGGTATATTTTTCAATCTCTTTATAATTTAAAGAATGTCTTTTATAGACAGAATATAGTTGGATCTTGCTTTATTTTACCCATTGTGACAATCTTTGCCTTTTAATTGTAGTGGTTAGTCCATTAACATTTAATGTAATTACTGATATTACTGATAGTAACATGGTAGAACCAAATCCATTTATTTTCTCTTTGTCCCCTATACCTTTATACCTCTGTTTCTCCTTTTCTGCCTTATTTTGTATTATTTGAATATTTTTTAGAATTTCATTTGAATTTACATATTGGTTCTTTGCATTATTTTTTATTCCACTATTAAAAAATATTATATGATGTCTATATTGTTAAACAATATATTATTTAGTTTTGATTGTTTGGGGGCTTTAAAAATTGTACTACACTTATGCAGTCTCCCAATATGTTTATTATTTTTTAATTTTTTTTTCACACACACACACTGTATTTTATTTTTACACCAATATGTTTTTTAAAAACTAAATGTTATGCTAATAAGATTCATCCACTTATTATCTATAGCTACAGTTCATTCATTTTTTTGCTGGGGTAAAAGACTACATTATAGGAATATATCAAAGTTTACCCATTCTACTCAGATAGATTGGACTGTTCCAGTTTTTAGTGACATCAACCATGCTGCTATAACTTCCTTGTAATGTCTTTTGGTCTACATGCACAAGAGCGTCAATGAGATATATGTACACCTAGGAGTAGAAATGCAGAGTCACAGAATAACTAAAGGTGCAAGTTTACCAGGTAGTGCCAAATTATTTCCTAAAGTAGTTGTGCCAATCTACACTCTCACCAGGAAGGAGTGAGAGTTTCAGTTGTTCTAAATCCTAGCCAACACTTAAAATCATTAGATGTTTTCTTCTTCTTTTTTGCCAATCTAGTGTTGTATGTATCTCACCATGGTCTTAATTTGCTGTGCCTTGACTACTACTAAGGTTGAGTACCCTTTTAGATGTTTATGGGCTATTACTAACTTAATATCCTTTCCCTCATACATAAAATGAGCTGACCAAAAAGAGATAATTCAAATTATTTTCAGCTTTTTTGGTAGATTTTTCTACCTATAAGAATTGTGATGAGAAATAAAAAGCAAAAATACCCTTGATGTTTCCTTAGAGGCCACAAACAGTTAAAACCAGTTACATCTACAGAGGTGAACTAACATCTATTTAACACTACTATGGGCCAGGTACTTTATATGTTATTTTATTTAATGTGCACCACAACCCTATGCAGCTTGCTAAAGGTCACAATGCCAATAAATGCCATGTGGAGTCATGATTTGAACTCAGGTCTACATTTCTGCTATAACCAGCTGCCTCTTAACTAAGAATCTGCATTTGGTACCTATACCCCGGGACAGTGGTTAGGAAGGGAACTGCAGAAAAAAGCATAACTTTTCTCATGGCTTATAATAAAGTAATATCCTTTGTCACCTTTCTTCTATGACTTCTACATTTTAAAATAGTGCCAAAGCAGTGGTTGAGAGTCTGCCTGCCGATGCAGGGGACACGGGTTCGTGCCCCGGTCCGGGAAGATCCCACATGCCACG
>NC_041227.1:93952888-93975420 GCF_002837175.3 Physeter macrocephalus | reverse complement strand
AAATAAAATAAAATAAAATAAAATAAAATAAAATAAAATAAAATAAAATAAAATAAAATAAAATAAAATAAAATAAAATAAAATAAAATAATAAATAAATAAATAAAATAAAATAAAATAAAATAAAATAAAATAAAATAAAATAGTGCCAAAGGAGTGGAAATTCCTTTGGCACACAGAAAAAGCAAGTCAGGAGAAGTGTTTCTAACACAAGATCCCCAAATGACTTTTTTCTTTCTTTCTTAGATTAATATTACAAAAGACAGGCCAATGAATTGCTTCCCTTTCATCTTACTTGGAAAAAGAGACTTAAAAAACAAAAACAAAAAAAACTCAGTATGTCAAGGCCTAAGGTAAAGTGGATTTTCTTTTTAATGACGAAAGTGTTGATTATGCTTATTTCAATGGAATTCACTGCCAAAAATGCAAAGATACAACATTGCTTATTCAGCAAGATTAATTACCAGATAATACAGTTATCTTGAATAGTGGCATTTAAATGGTAGCTAAAGGGAGAATGCTTACCATTCTATTGTAACAAGTGCATACACCAGACCGTATATAACCACCTACCTTGTCAAGTAACTTCACATATTGTTAAAAGAAAAAAAGAAATGCAAGTAGTCAACATGCTCAGAACATTAGAAATCACAAGGAGAAAAGTGTAGAGATAAACATTAGTTTCTTCTTAGTAAATAGAATAATTTCTGATGTATAAGGAGAACTAATTAATTAAATGATTAAATACATGTTTGTTGACTTTTTAAAAAATATTCCAGAGTCCTATTGTTAAGTAGTTTTTATTTAAAGAATATAATGTCTTCTTGATGTTCTTAAGAAAAATTTGACCTATAAACAATATGGTGTGAGATTCTGAATGTGCATTTAATTTTAGGATATTCAGAAAACACTGACTCAAAAAGACACATGCACCCCAATGTTCATAGCAGCATTATTTACAATAGCCAAGATATGGAAGCAACCTAAGTGTCCATCAACAGATGAATGGATAAAAAAGATGTGGCATATATATACACATACATACATATATATATATATATATATATATATATATATATATATAGTGGAATATTACTCAGCCATAAAAACGAATGAAATTCTGCCATTTGCAACAACGTGGATGAACCTAGAGGGTATTATGCTGAGTGAAATAAGTTAGAGAAAGACAAATATTCTATGTTATCACTTATATGTGGAATCTAAAAAATAAAATAAACAAATGTTTGTAACAAAACAGAAACACACTCATAGATATAGAGAACAAACTGGTGGTTACCAGTGGAGGTGGGGGAAGGGGGTGGGTAAGATAGGGGTATGGGATTGAGAGATACAAACTACTATGTATAATAAGTAAAAAGGATATATTATACAGCACAGGGAAATATAGCCATAATTTTATAATAACTTTAAATGAAGTATAATCTATAAAAATATTGAATCACTAATGTGGTGGTATTCGGGAACCATTAAGTATGAATTGAACAATTAATGTATTCTTATTAATCTACTTAATACCTGAGCATAAAAGTAAGTAACTAAGTAAAAGATGTTTGGAAAAAACGTAAGCACCCAAGTCATATTTGCTGAGAAGTAGGCTGGAAGTGCCGCCAGGCTTGAAAAACACCAGGCTAGGTAGGTGTTAAGCAATAATTTCCCAAGCTTTATTGTTGCAAGATTCTTTACACTTTCCATATACTCCAATCCAAGTGGACTCATTCATCAGTTTTCAAAAGCACCTATTAACTTCCTTTGTCTGTGCTGTTTCATCATCCTGGAAGGCCCCTCTCCCCTCTCCTATATCCTTCCCTAGCATTCAAAGCTGGTTTCAAAAGCCAGTAGTTCATGTTATCTCTTCTATCACTTTACTGATAGGCTGTCTGCCTCCCTCCAAACCTGACAGTCACTGTGCATGTTTCCTGTGACACTACCAAGATCTGTTTCTGGGTTACCACTGGGTTCTTGTTTTATGTTCCATTATCAGACTGTAATCTGCCTTATTTTCCCTTTGCATCTCACTCTGTGTTTAGCACAATGCCCTATGTGCAGATGGAACTCCATAAAGAGTTGAATGAATGCGTGATTAGAGCGGTGAACTAAAACCATGTGAACACTTGGAGCTAATTGGCTGTGCATTCTCAGCTAGTGAGGACTATGCTGGTTATGTTTTCTCCTTAGCCGGTTAAAAGAATAGTTTTTGTTGCTCAGGAGTTAGCCTGTGACGAAGATCTGGAAGTAATACCTTAGGTTTTCCCTTTGGTTAAACAGACAGAATCATTCACTTGCTCTCACTTATATATTCATTCACTCATTCAACACTAATTGACTACCTATTATGTGTTAGGTACTAGGCACCAGGATTTAAAATTAAGCAAAACTGCCCTTATCCTTGGATAGTTCACATTGTATTAGGGGAGACAGTTCCATAAGCCAAAAAATTATAATGATATGTCATTTGGCTTACAGCAGAGGATATTCAAAATGCTATAGAAACAACAGAGGAGGAAATGACTCACTGTGGGGCTTGGATATGCTTCACAGAAGTTAATTTTCAGGCTGGGCTTGAATTAGTGGGTTTGTGTTGGATGGAAAATAGGAGGAAAGAGTATTTCAGGCAGAAGGGTTGGCAAAAGGAACAGAAAGAGGAGTAAGAGTCTGGACATTTAGGGAATGGTGAGCAGCTGTGAATTGCTGGAGCAAAGGTACGGGTATTGGGGGTTAAGGATATCAAGTAATATTGATGTTATGAGTCCATAAAGGTAGGAATATTAACATAACAGTCCTATGATCACAAAAAGTGGTTGTGGATTATCCATTAACTGGACTTCAGATTATCCATCAGTCACTTCTGCCCCTGGGAGAAAATTAATACTGGGAGGTGTCTGTCAGACAGGATAAAGTAATCTCGTAGTCTTCCTAAGAATGGCCGTGAGCTTCGAAATCAGAAAAGCCCTGCTTCTGGCTTTTGGAAGAAGCAAACGTGAGGAACACAGGCTTGAGGAGGAAGTAAAGGCACCATTTTGCCACTTGGTTACTGGTAAGAGAAGGCTTAGATTCTCTCCTAGAAACAAGAGACAAAGAAGATGGGGATGGAACCAGCAGTTTGGGTTATCCATTGCTTAATAACAAACTACTAATTTATTATATTCCATGATTTCATGGGTCAGAAATTCAAGCAGTACTTAGTTCGGCAATTCTTCTGCTCCACATGGCATTGCTAAAGGTCAGTCAGTGCTACTCAGGAGGTGTTTAGCTAGAAGATGGGCTAGTAGTCAGGGTCCAGGCAGCTTTACGCACATGTCTGACGTCTTAGCCTGGAAAACTGGAAAGCGGGGCTCAACTGGAAATTCAACTAGAACGTCTATGGATTGGGCCTTCTCAAAGTCCACTGTGGCCTCAGGGTTGGTCTTTTCGCATGGGGGCTTAGAACTCCAAAAGGCTAGGCTCAGAGCTGGCACAGTGTCACTTCTGCCATGCTCTGTTGGTGTATTAAAGAAGTCTAGCCCAGATTCAAGGGGAGGGGAATTAGACGCTATCTCTCAGTGGGAGAAATAGCAAAGAATCTGCAGCCATCTTTAATTAACTCTACCAATTCTGGTGACCAGCTAGTAAGTATGTAGGCAAAATGAACAGGACAGGAGAAAGGCCGTTAAAGATAGTTAATGAAGTAGAACTTCTAAAGACTAGGGCCATAGAGATATCCAGGAGAGTAAAGAATAAAGAAGATGATTCTTATGTCAGTACAAGATGCACTGAAGGACATAGGGATACTTTTATAGGCTGGTGTCTATAACCAAGTGTCCTCCCATTCGGAAGGCTGAAGATCAGAAAGGACCTGCAAGTGTGGTCACACACACACTCTGCTGTCCAGGACCAGAATGAATAACCTGGGCACTCACATCTGAGAAGCTGGTCTGTAAGAAGGTCAGACACCATCAAATCAGCAGTCCCAATATAATTTGACTTTGTTTTAAAGTCTAGCTTAAATTGAGGTGTATAGTACTTGCTGGTATTAGGAACCAAAACAGGGAGTCAATCTAGTCATATTTTAGAGAGCTATAACATGCATTAAAGTAAAATAAGAAAGTCAGAATACAGTGCAATACTTATTACCGACATCAAAGCCACACCATGCTTTCATGACAGGGTTTAAGAAGCCCTAAATAAACTTTCTTGCCCATGATTTCAAGCAATAGAAAACTTCTGTGAGACACCTACTATTTCTCAAGTGTTTCCTTTGAATTCCTTTCAAATACAAATATGTATGAAACACAGTTGGAATGGTTAATGAGGTACTTCCTCAGTGATGAGAAAACCAGCTTGATTAGAATGTGACTTCAATAACTCTGTTTCTGAAGAACACCAAGTCTTTGGTCAACAGCTAGTTTAAGAGGTATCACAGTCCAGTCACTGCCCACTAGAAAACCCGAGCTCTGGGTGTAGAGCTGTTATTGGATGCCTTTTGTTTACAATCCTTATTCCACTGAAACATTTTATTTAATATATGTGACTTAACCCACCCACTTGCCATAATTAGAGAGTTGCTAGACTGTCATTTCTATCACAGAGATACAACTCCTTGAGGCTACTTGGTTTTAAAAAGCAACGAGTCTGAATCTGTCACATCTGAAAAGCATGCAATATGGAAACTTCGTAGGTCACTGGTTCTTAACTCTGGTTTCATGCAAAACCTTTTTAATAACAAAAATCTCCAGGCCTCATGCCTACAGGCTTTTATGCTTTAGCTCTGAGGTGAAGCCAGTGGTGTGCTAGAGCCAATTGCTAGATTTTTAGGGATCTTATGAGACTCACATTGGTAGCTTGAAATTGGCCATGCTAGGAGTATTTACCAGGGAAATCAGCAAATGCTACAAAGCAGCCCTTACCCAGAAAACAGGTTTTTGAACATTTACCAGCACACCATGAGGTGTGGGGCCCAAGGATCTGCACATTTTAAAAGCTCCTGATAACTGACAAGCAGTTAAGATGGAAAACATTTGTCTTTAAGGTCTGGAAAAACATCAAAAAGCTCAGAGTACACAGAGCTACTACTCCTCCAGATAACTGTGCTAGGTGCCAGGGAGATCAGTGACGATGGGAACTCAGCTCTCCAGAAAGATCTTACGTCTCCCTTCCTAGACAGTAAGCTCTGTAAGAGCAGGACTATGTTTGCATAGCGGCAGTCATACAGAAGATGCTCAGTAGATATCAGATTAATTAATAAGTACTGCCCAAGGTATGGTAACCAGTAAGTGGCAAAATTAGGAATACACCTTAGGTTAACTCAGTATATCATGTGCCTCATCTCCATTCAATTATTGGTCATATCCTTGGTTTGCCAATCCAAAATGAGTGCTTAAACATGGAGTAGAGAGCAAGCAGCATCCATCATAAGATAATAAGACTCTGCCTGTGTGCCACTCCATAATTTAAAGTCTTTTCATGACTATTATCTCATTTGAGCCAACCTAGGATAAATGCAGCACAGGTATGATTAATACTTATTTTTCAGCTGAAGAAACTGCCTCATGAGTGAGATAATTTGCTCAAAGTAACCTAAGAGTAAGGAGCAGTCAGGATTCTGTCTGGGAAGGGCGAATATACCTCCTACAGGAACAAACTGCTCCTCTTGCTTAAAGGAATACTCCAGGTACAACAATAGGGGCCTAAGACCTTGTCTTTATCTCCCTGTCCAGATTCTGTTTCCTTCTATTAAAGTGAAATTCCACATCCCACTCTCTGAAGACCTCACACTTGGTCCATTTCTTTCATTGCAGCCTGAGGCCTCTATATGGACATATGGTCTTATGTTCAGCCAGGACATGGTGGTACAACTGTACTAATTGTTTACACACTGAAATACCGAATGGTAAATAGTGGTTGCCTAGAGCCCCTCTGAATGTTTAATGATCCAGCAACAATCAGGTTAATGCCTGGTAGAGTAGAGGACCTCCAGGTCTTACTCCTGCCTATTCTGATTGGTTGATAGCTGTGCCATATTGCTAAATATTCTGAATATCACCTCTACCCATGGCAACATCTTTACTGTTCTCTAACCTTTGGTTTAAAATTCTTGACTCTGATCTTAGCTTCACCTTGGAGATAGAGCCTCTATAATCTGTTCTCTTGTTTGTGTGTCCTGCTAGCTACACCCCACTTGCTTAGCTTGGCTTCTGGTTTTATTACTGGTCCTCTGCTATACATGATTAGCATTCCTCCACAAGAAATTTAAACTATAAAAAGCATTCATAACACCTGGGGGAGGCTAAGTAAAATCCACGTATGAAGAGTCTTTTAATATTAAATCTTTGAATTGTTTATGGATTTAAAGAATTAGACTATGATCAACCAAAGTTTAAGTTGAAACATTATCCAGAAAAAAGGTCAAAGAACACATGCAGAAGGGTAATGAAGCAACCCTGATTACTTACCAAATATTACTAAACTAACAGCATGATTATTTTCAAATTTCCAGTCATTTTCAAACTAAGGAGTTGATAAATACCATCACTGGTTCTGACCAAAAAGAAAATAGAATATTTGAAACAGATGTACTGCTGTCAGTTTTGATTAGGGGGAAATGCATTGCTATTTTGTTAATATTTATATTTAAATCTAGACAATTAGCTTTTCAGCCATCAACAGGGGAAAAGATAGAGGCAGGATGCTCAATATCTTTGAATGGCAAATAAATTAAATAATCAACATATTTATTTAGAGCTGCTAGAGTCTATCAGAGACACAAAGAAATACGAGATAGAACTATGCTCAAGGAGCTTATCTGCCTGAAGAGATGAGGCTGTTGTATTTGAAAAGTTGATCCAACAAATACAGTGTAAATTTATGGCACAGGAAGTATATTGCATAGGAGTTCAGAAGTGAGAACACTGTGGGTACAGTGTTCACAGGAACAAGAGAGCTTTGAATCCAGTCTTGAAGGAAGAGGAAGATCTGAAGAGGCACAGAGGCTGACAGAGCATTTGAGACATGAACAAAAAGGAAGGGACAGTGGGAATATGTCTGACACACTGGGGTGGTGGTGAACTGACCAGTTGAGTTGAAACCCAGGGCTTGGCTTGAGGTAAGCTGCAAAGGTAAGTTGCAGAGGGCAGGGGTCTAGACCTGATCCTAGGGGGAAGCCAGGGAGGGGATTTATCAGCATCTTAGAAAGTAGAATAAAATTATAAATATGTTGCTTTGGTGGTAATAAAAAATTCTTTAAGGAAACAGAGGCTAAAATTTGGAAAGCCAGTTGAGAAAACAAGTATTTTTCCTAAAGCCGGGAGACACTGGTTAATTTAACCACATATCTCCACTAGAGGGCAGACAAGTCAAAGGTTACACTGTGATGGAACTGGAGAAACAGTGCATCCACAGAAAACTAACACTAAGAGTAAACACCATACATTGTTACTTCAAGACCATTTTCAGTGCCTTCAACCCTGGAAAGAGCCTTTAGCTAGCAGATAAATCTTTCACAGGTTAGCTTTATGTGGTATAAAATGTGTCTTAATTGCAAAATGGACTGGTGGAAAAGTTATACTTTGGGAATCCGGCTTGGCTGACAGACACATGTGCTTATACATGACAAGCACACCTTGGAATGCCAACAGCAGCACTCATCACTGGCTAATTTACCTCAATCTTCCCCACCCATCTCAGGCACATCCTAACCACCACTCAAGACACAGCCCAACAATGTGTATACCACCTGGACCATGATTTTAATCTGGGTTCTCCTTTTGGTCAACTGGGGAGATGGTTGGTCCTAAGGACTCATAACCCTTTAAAGCCAGAGTAAGGTGAGGCCACCAGACAGGTTCTTCTATGTGCATTTGTCTTAGTAGGCTGAGGAGCTGTCATATAGGGGTGTTGGCGGGAGTCCCTCAGGTCTCACTAACTGGGACACAGCATCAATATTAACATCTAAATAAAAGGACTGAGAATTCCATCACACATTTAGATGCTAAAATAGACCTGCAAAGTACTATAAACACTTTTTCTGTTTTTCTCTCTTACAAAATGTCTCTCATTAAACGTGCAAGGGCAATTTTCTATTTAGTAGGTTGACTTTCTGCCATTAGCTGGAAGTAGTTTTTTTTTTTTTTTCTCCCATTGCGGAGCACAGGCTCCGGATGCGCAGGCTCAGCGGCCATGGCTCACGGGCCCAGCTGCTCTGAGGCATGTGGGATCCTCCCAGACCGGGGCGCGAACCCGTGTCCCCTGCATCGGCAGGCGGACTCTCAACCACTGCACCACCAGGGAAGCCCCTGGAAGTAGTTTTGACCAATGCTGACCAGTGCTCATATCACAAGAATTTTCTTTGCCCTTGGAAAATGACAACATTTAGCTTCAGATATCAGGTACTTCAACTGCAGGTGAATTTTGCTATTCTAAAATTCTTACAGTATTTCCAACAAGCTAGGCCATCTTATCTCTTAGACTTTGCCATATTCTTCTCTCTGCCTGGTACACTTCATTCCCGTCTTTGCTTGCCTACTTCTTCTACTCATCCTTCAGATTGTAGCTTAGCTGTCCCTTTCTCCAGAGGCTTTCCCTGATGCCTCTAGACTGAGGCATATTCCAAGAGTATCAATTTTACTTGATGCGAAGTATTTTTATAGTAACAGAGATAGAGATACATGTGCGTGAAATTTAAAGTAAATCATAAGAACTCAAATACATTTCAGCCTCGTAATAAGCTCCTTTAAACTTTATATATCCACACTGCCAGGGGTTCCGCATTCACACTGTTCTGCTGTTAGAGCAATTTCTGGTGGAAAGGTTTGAGGAGCACTGCAGAGGACTGCAGTATGTAACTTTGAAGTTAAGCTTGTGCCTAATATTGAAAAATTAAGATAGAAGTTAAATTTGGGGGGGGGGTATGGTAGTTAATAAATACGGAGAGAAGATCGGGTGCTTATGACTCCTTGGTCTAATCCCTAAGACTACAAGCATGTCATTAACTTTATCTGGCTTCCAGAAACAAAAGACAAAAAAACAAAAGTTCAGAAAAAGCTGATTCAGCACTCAAACAAACAAACAAACCCAAAGCCTCCAAACTTGAAGTGAAACACAGGTATAGAAATGAAGGAAAAAATATGAAGTTATAAATCAGAGTACGATCTAATTCCTAATATAGGTTAGGCCTAGCTAGTGATCCTTGCTAACACACTGAACATCATAAATAAACCAATTATTAAGTCTTCCACAGTTAAAACACTCCTTGCTTTTCTTTATTAATGGAAATAAATGACAGAGAAAAAAGCAATTGGCAACTTAATGCAGGAAGATTTTAATTATACTCAGTCACCATTAACCTCGATAACCTACCAACTAACGTGTAACAAGACAGCACCTCCCCCACTAATTAGTCTAACTAAAACTTCATGAATACCTTCATGAGAAAGGTAAAAATCTTATGAGAAGCATGCAATCATCTGAATTTCCCTCCAACGTTTGAAAATCAGCATGATGTGTTGTCAATTTATAGACTATCTAACCCACCTCAGAAGCTTCTCAGTTACTCCCTCTTTTAAGTGCCTATTATTTTTCTTTAACTATGTCCACATGTCTTGTTTTCTCCTGTAACCTCACTTTTACTTCCCTAAGTCTCCTTCCTATCTACTATTACCTTCCATTTTGCACAAACCTCAAGTTCTCTTGTTGGTCTTCTTTTTACTTTTGTATCTTGAGATAACTTAAGAAAATATTTATGCTCTAAACTTTGGGAAAATACTGATGCATTTCCCCCTGCCACCCTCTCACCAATTAACAGTCTAAGAAGAAACTGTTATAACCAACTTGTCAATGCAATACTTTTCTTCTGTCATCCTCAGGGAGTTCAGAATACAACTCACCAGTGATGCTTAAGGTCATTAGAATCTGACGAGTAACTACAGGAAGCCTATAATGATATAGTCAGATTATTTTGCTAATTATCCTATGTTATCTATTAGTAATGTACTCTTTGATCTAGATTTTCCCCCCAAAACTGAATAGAACTAGGGAAGGGAGGAAAAAAAGGTAAACAATAAAAGGCAAGATGAGTATACAGTACCTGACAGGAAGCCCCCTCCCCTATTTATAGATTCTAACATAAATAAGCTTAACTATGAAAGCATCTATCCTCATTTTCATTGGTTAAATATTTCTTCTTGAGAAACTAGTACAGACCCGACAGGGAGTTAGCTGAATGTGTAAATTCAAAGAACCAATAAAAGGCACCAATAATTCCACAAAAATGCAATTCCTGTAAGCAAAGGTTAAGTATAAAAAGGCATTCCACAGACAATATCCTGGTCAGTAAATACCTCTGAGCAACTACCAGGAAATATTTATTACTTGCCTAATTTCCTAGAACCATAACTTTCCTGAAAAACAATGTCTTGAACACCCCATGAAAAGAATAACCAAGGCTACTAAGTGTTGGTAAAATGAAACATTACATACTGCTATTTCATATAACTTGAACAGAGTCAACTGAAACTACAGAATAAAACAGTAGCTATAAAGTGTGCTGTAGATTAAAAAAAAAAACAACCTCTCAACCTAATAAAGTGAATCGAGATGGCAAACAAAATGCTTTCATGTCATGTTTTCAGTTTGATAAAGGAAGCAATCAAACAATCACATAAGCATAACTAAAACTGCAACTACCAATAGCTGGGAGATAAAATAGTACCACTGGTATTTACCACACATACACACTGACAGCATGCCCCAGGTCCCAGAAATTATGCTGTCTGCAGTAAAAATCGTAACTCCCTTCTAGAAGTTATTCCTCAAAGCTTCCTTTCATTCCTCATCACTGGTTTATGAATAAAACAAATTTAAATAAAACATTTCTACTGATTTTCTGATATAAGGCTGCCCTGGAGACTACCTCAACCAGAGGCCATTAATGTAGACTTTAGATTTCAAATTATAAGGAAGCCTATTGGAAAACTAGTAAAAAAAAAAAAAAATAAATAAAATAAATAAATAAATAAAAATTAAAGTTAAAAAAGGTTTTAATTCTTATGAAATTCAATTTAGATTAAACTCAGCCCCTTGCCACCTCTCTCTTCCCAGGGGTCCTTGGACTGTGCAGCAATTTTTGCCTTTGTTACTTAGGGGAACCAACAACCATGAGAACTCCGGCACTTTCACTTTTCTCTTCTTCTGTATCACCTACAAGCATCTGAAAGAGTCCATTCAGAATTCCAAACCATTTCAAATTATTCTTAGCACCATGTCCCACGGAAATGCCTCAGTCAAAAACATATTATGCTTTGACTCTCCTTCATCAAAAACTTGGTTCCTGCTTCTTAGGAGGAAAAATCACGAAAAATCCTGAAGTCTCTGATCTTCCTCAACTGGGTATGAGCTCTCCTTTCCTAAAAGTCCCGTTCTTTCTTCTCGTATTTCTCTTCTTCCTTGAATTATAATTACATGTAATCACATCTTATCCTGATTTATTAAGAGTAAAGCACCTAATAGATACTCTATAAATATTTATTGAATGAGTGAGTCATTGGAACAAATAAATTATTAAAAAAATGTTTCTAGGTAAGGAAAGGAAAAATGAGTAAACTGGACTTCAAAATAATGAAAAACCATGGAGGGGGAAAATTGTGATACACTATATAGAAAAAAAGAATTGGAAAAACAAAAACTAACCAGTCAACCAAGCCAATAATAACCAAAAGAATATCTAAATGTGTTATACCTAATAAACCTTGGAATTCATGATGCTAAGAGACTGGAAACAAGAGCTAAATAATAACCTGGGTCAAATTTGTAGCTAAGGGCAAAGGCCACACTTAATATAATCACAGAAACAGAATCACCGAGGCCCTCTTAAAAAACGCTGCTACCTCCCTGTACACTAGCCTAATCGTTCAGCATCTCCAGTGATATGCGACCTACCAGCTCAGTCACCTGAGACTGGCAACTAGTTAACATAAAGTGCTGCACTTCCTCAATCTCACTAAATTCAGCAAATTTTAAGTGGTGTATATTTCTAGATATGAAAAGCTTTTGTTAAAATGATGTCATATAATCATTGAAGAAAAACTTCATATGAGCCAGATACTCTTTTACATTCCTCTCTACTGATCCCGGTTTCTTCCAATCCTCATCCCCATAAAAGCACATTTTAATGTACAATGTATAGCTCTTGGCTTTGCGAAAATCAACCTGGCTCTAATTCTGCCGGACGATCACAGTGGGATCTAGGTTGGCCATACTTACCACTAATAAAATGGGCTAATCTTGAATAGCTAATCACATTTGCAAAGTGATTGCAATCATATTGTGCTGTTATGTTGGTATTAATGGTGAGCTGAAATTTCTGCTTACAGAATCAAAGAGTTTGGGACATGAATAAGCTTGATCTTTTTCTCTCAAAGGACTATTTCTATCAGGCTTCCTCTGAAACTTTTAAAAAGTACCATAGAATCATTGTGAAAAAATTAAATACTTTAGTTCTACTCCACTGAAAACTAAAATGAAAAATATTTTCTACACAGATGAAATGCAGATTATAATTAATAAAATTTATGCATTATAAAAAATAAGCTGACTTGTTGGGAAGGTGAAGTTGCTTTAATCAAACATACAGGTCTTTAAGACATTTCGTGTGGTATATTAAAATAAGCAATAGTTTCATATTTTAAAATGGGGCATTAGGAATGTTAACTTCATGACATTTTCATTAAAAAATGAAAAGAGGTGCATTTTGAACACATATGATTACAAAATCACAGTAGAGTTTCCAGAGCAGTCTAAGCAGGTACTTTCCTCACCCTATTAAGAATCTGACACCTTGCATTGGGCCAATGACTATATATGCCTTCCTCACATTCCTCAGGCTCTACCACCCCCATACTGGGCCGCCCCTCTGGCTTCCCACAGCGACTCCCTGCTTACCATACACACAGGCTCAAATAACCAGCTCCAGGGCACCTCCCTCAGGTTGATGCCCCCTCACCTTGCTTGGGCTCCAATAACCCACCCACACTGGGCCTCAGTGCCCACCTGAAGATACCTACCATGCTTAGTCCTATCTAATGGCTTTTGGATTGAATTGTTAGAGAAGAAGAAGGGTGTTTTATCTTTCAGTGCTTCGGTTATAAATACAAATAAAGACAACCACATTTATCTAACACATATTTATTCAACTTCAACTATATACGTACGAGGCACTATAATAGGTCCAGTGGGACTATGTAGCCCTCCAAGAGCTTCTCTACTCTCTGAGGAACCCACAATATCTCTACTTATTACTCAGGATGTTTTCCAATCTCAAGTAATTAAAAAAAAAAAATCCATCAAAAAGTGGTTTAAGGGACTTCCCTGGTGGCACAGTGGTTAAGAATCCACCTGCCAATGGAGGGGACATGGGTTCGAGCTCTGGTCCAGGAAGATCCCGCATGCCACGGAGCAACAAAGCCCGTGCGCCACAACTACTGAGCCCGCGTGCCACAACTACTGAAGCCTGCACACCTAGAGCCCATGCTCTGCAACAAGAGAAGCCACCGCAATGAGAAGCCCGTGCACCACAACGAAGAGTAGCCCCCGCTCTCCGCAGCTAGAGAAAGCCCTCGCGCAGCAACGAAGACCCAACGGAGCCGAAAACAGAAAAAAAAAAAAGGCTTAAACAATACAGAAAAGTATCATCTTGATTAATTCAGTAGTTGAACTTTATCAAGAATGAAATTTTCCTTATCTTTCTGCTCTGCCATCCTGTTTCAGCACTGCTCTTAGGCTAATATGGTCCCAAGATTACTGCCACATTCAAGGTCCATCACATATATACATACCCAACATCAGTCAGCTGAAGAAAACAGCTCTTCCCCTGTGTCTCTTAAGTACAAGGAAAACTGTCCCAGTAGCTTCCCAACCTCCCCCCACATCTTCTCTCATCTGAACTGGATACATGCTCATTCTTAAGCCATCCTCCAGCAGGGGAATGGTACCCGCTGATTGGCTGTTACATGAAACAACAAATAACCTTTATTTTTCTATTTAAGCCAGTTTCTCTTACTCTCAACCAAGATTCCTGACAAATATATTATGAACCACATTTTCCCATGTGCACAAAGGAGAGGTAAGAGAAGAAAAAAATTTTATTTCCATTTTATTTATTTGTTTCCAATTTTTTATTTCCACTTTACAGGTAGAAAAATTAAAGCACCGACAGGTTAAAATGACAGATCACTATTGTGCTTTGCCCATGAGAATATGTTGCCCCTCACATAAGCTGGAAAGTCCAGCACAGACACTGAAGATTCCAATAATTTACACACACAAATATATTTTTAAAGCAAAATGTTCCCTAAAATTTCAGTGAAAAAAATTTTATATATCTGCCTTTGAAGTCCAGGACAGTGGAGGGAGGAGAAGACAGGATGTTTTGAACAAATGCTATCGCCTCAAAGAGACACGGTTAAAGAGGGTGTTCAGGTCCACAGAGCTCACTGCTGCCTGTATCACACGCTCACTTTGCAGAGTGCAGGCACCTTCCTTATGGTTATCTGCCAAAGGCTCTGTTAATTTCAACGCTTCCATACTGATGCTACATGGCTGCAAATCAGGCTTTTGTTCAATCTGTCCTTAAACCATTTCCTCCTACCTGTCTGGTTTCTCTATTTTCAGATAGCAAGGTCTGGTTACGGAGATGCTATCCTTGTCCTGGACACATAAGAGAAATTCTCATGGGTAAGGCTAGCATGTTTACATAGTGTCTGAGTTTTAAACACCCGTCATTATAGACTTTGTCCTGCCACATAATATGAAAGAAGGCAACTATAATTTGGTCAGAGGTCACAGCCCTAAAAGCAGATTTAGTTCCTGCATGGTAAACCAAGAAACACTGCTGTTTGCTTCTAGCCTTGCAGCTTAATACTTAACTGCAGTAACTATGCATACTAAATATTTTAATAATCTCATTCTGCAGACATTAGTATTTCTAGATGGCATATTAAAAAGATTTTTTCACTTGAATTATTTAGAAAATTTTAATATATAAAAATATATTCCAAACAAGTATCATTTAGATGGGCTACAATAACCTATAGCATTAAAATCTTAGTGGCTTAAAATAATAAGTTTCTCATTTATGCTATATGTCTGTCTTAGGTTGCTGGAGATTCTGCTCCATGTTACCCTCTCTCATCTGGAACATGACTGGTCACTATGGCAGGGAGAACTGAGTATAATGAGTCATGCATCAGCCCTTCAGACTTAAAGGCATCCATCCATCTGGAAGAGACAAAAGTCACATATTTCATTTGCCAAAGCAGTCACATGATCATGCCCAACTCCCAAGGAATTATAATCCTACCATTATCTGGAATAAGGAGGACCAGAAATATTGGCAAACACAAATGACTACTACAATAATAGATAAGGATACCGTATTATATAAGAAGCAATGTGAGTTAAGAAAAACAAAAATGTAGTGGTTCATGTAACTGGTAAATCCAAGAGGGATTAAAAAAATGCAATGATGTTATTAGGTCTCTACTTTCTCCTCTCTCTTTGGACTCTGCTTGCTTCCTATTCTTAGGCAGACTATCTCAATGTGGTAGTTAGATGACCACCAACCACACCAAGCATATATCATCCTCTTAATCAGATAGTCCAGAAAAAAGAACTTAAAACTTTTTACTCCCAGTGTCCATATATCTCTCAACATGACCCTGACTGGTCCAGCTTGGGTCATGTGTTACCCTGGATCAATCATGGTGTCCAAGGAAAAGGGATACTTTGACCAGACTGACATGGGTCTATGGGCATATGACCATCCCAGTGGTAGAAAAGCAGGGCCAAATGATTGTCAGCCCCACCAGAATCACATGGAATAGAGCAGATAAGCTCCCAAAATGAAAGCAGACCATACCAAAAATGTAGCAGCTATCTACCCAGAGAACTCTGTTATTTCATTTCCTACCTCATTCCCCTCAACTCTGATGACATGTGTGAGATTAAATTCTATAAACATAAACTCATGTGGTCTTGGATCACATAGTACAAATTGTTGGTGATGTTAAGCCAGATCAGCTGTAAAAACACATTAGGGAACATACATAGGTAAATCCTGGGACAAAATTTCTTTATTTTGCATAAAGTTCCTCTGAGTACAAACCCAAGCAATTAACAAGGAAATTTCATCTTACAGAACCAATGCAAGGGATGACTATTGAGAAACCCAAATGAATGATAACATGACAACACAATAACTAGGCTTACAAGTAAGAGGGTCAAAGAGTGACTTCCCAAGGTCAGAGACAACACGTAGTCATGCTAGATTTGAACCTAGCACTTCCCTTGGTGGAGGCAGAAGGTGAAATGTTAACAGGCATCAAACTACAAGCTTTACAGGGCAGTGCTTTCTGGTTTTGTTCACAGATGTACCTTAAGCAACTAGAATAGTATATACTACATGCTAAGTGGTTGATGAAGAGGAGCAAGGATTAAGTTCCTTTTCCTATTTTAAATAATAGTCAACACATAAAATAAACTTGGTTTTCCTACACTGTCAGTCTTCTAAAATTTCAGTAAACAGATTTCTACAGGAATAAAATGTTCAGCTCCCAGGAAGTTCCAGGTAACACACACTATGACTTGGTACACTCCTCAATATAGCTTATTGAAGCTGGGCAGGAAAAACACAAAACAATGAAAGAAAAAGAAAAACAGAATGAATGAATACATTAAAAAACCAACATAGCTATAGCTTCTATATGTGAACATTTTTTTAGATCAACATAAGCCCACACCACTTTAGGTTTTAGCAGTAATGCTACATAACACATTAGTTAATCATTTAAAAGAAGGTAGTTACATATGGTAGAACCTCTGTTTACCTTCCTGCAACAGCTAGGGAAAGCCCTATTTTTGGCCAAGTCCTTCCTTACCCAACACTCTCTCGGCTGCCAGAACAATTTAGCTAATACTTTTGGGTCTTCCATTAGAGCACTGAGTGACAGAAAAGGCAGCTCTGCAGGTGGAGACATCATGTTAGACAAGAGAAAGAACAAAACACAAAGCTTACTTTTATTTTAAAAATGGAATTATTCACCATCTGTGAACCATCTCACCACAGGAAATCTCTGGCAAATTCAGTAAGTAAACTTGATTGCAGGGAACTCTCATTGACTACATAAGAAACTTTTAATTTTTCCCTTGGTAGCACTTGGCAGCAAAACTCCCTTTAAAATTCTGCCCTCTTATATTCTCAAGACAGAAGACAAATTTAAACACAAAAGACTTTCCAGGCAGTCTGAATCCACTGCAAACTTTTAGAATAGATTCCCACCTACCCAAACTCCCCAGGACTCTTACATAAAAATGGAATGCTTTAGCCCCTCTCCCTAGTTCCACAAAACAAATCAAAGGCAGAAAGGTATAATTTTAGAGAACAGGCTAACAATAACAACAGTCAGGCAGTGAGAATTTCTATAAGCATGTGATGTGGCAAACTTTAAAGCAGAAGAAAAAACACATTTTCTGTGGACTCATTTCTTAGAAAACATTAAATTGGAAGATCCCAGTTTCCAGGCCTAGAATTACATCTCACTGAATGAAGAAATCAGTGGCATTTAAACCACTTTGTGAAGCTGGAACAATCTATTTTGGAAAAGTAGTTTTAGAGTAGACATTATTAACATTTCAAATACTGTCAACAATTAACCTTGATCAACCTGAGGCTTTGCTCAGCAGCATAATTACAGACATTAGTTACCTAGTATTGCGGGAAACAAAGAGATACAGCCGTTTCCAAGCAACCACTACATTCTATTGATTTCCTGCAAGTGTTGGAAGCCTCTCAAAAGCCAGCTTCAGGGCTTCCCTGGTGGCGCAGTGGTTGAGAGTCCGCCTGCCGCCAAGCAACCACTACATTCTATTGATTTCCTGCAAGTGTTGGAAGCCTCTCAAAAGCCAGCTTCAAAGCAAAACCATAGCTAGGGTTAAAGCAAGCTACCATTCCTCAGCTTTCATTTCCATCTCCAAGTGACATTTGTGAAATTAAACCTTATACATGATGTTTCTCTACCAGCTGACTAGGCTAGATTCCTACAGTCCAGTGGTGGTGGCTAGACAAGCCCACATGTGATCTCTGGATGGAAAGCTACTCCATGGACCACCAAGAATGGGTGGTTCTCAAGAGCAGCAGCTAAACCCTTCATGAGATTATTAGACTGTAACAGTGGCTAACATTTATTAGAGGCTTACAATGTGCCAGGCCTTAATCTAAGTGTTTTGCAGATATTATCTCATTCAATTTTCACAATTACCCCATGAGGCAGATATACTATTTATTATCTCCATTCTTTGGATGAAGAAATCGAGACTTAGAGAAGGAAAGTAACTTATCCAGGGTCACACACTCTTCACCACCATACTGCCTTTCTGTCAACTTCCCTCTTATTAAGAGCGCCCTTGCTCAACGAAAGAGTTAACCAAATCAAATCGCAAAAAAACAATGCCCCAACTGTCTATGGCATGCAGGCATGCATGCATGCATAAATAAATAAATAAATTAATTAATTGGAAGTCCATTCTTCATAGTAAAGCCAGGTAGATCTTTTTAAACGGTACCCTATTCGTGTCCCCAGCTGAAAGCTCTTCAATGGCTTTTGCTCTTCAATGGCTTTTTCTTGTCCGAGGAATAAAGACTAAGATTCTTAATTTAGTTGACAAGACTCAGTATCATCTGGCCTGTGCTGACCTCGCCAGCATCATCTTGTGTTATTTCCTCCCTTATTTTTTATGTTTCAACCTCATTGACCTTTTTTTGGTTCCTTGAATAAGTTTCCTGATGTCTAAGTATTTTCTTCCCCATTCTTTCCACCCAACTTTTCTCTGGTTGACTCTGACTCATCTTTTAGAGCACAACTCAAAACACCAGTTCTCCTCCAAGGAAGCCCTCCCTTGACCACCAACCTTAAGCAGGTCAGGTCCCAGCTTGCCATATTCTCACAGTATGGTGTGCTTTCCTCTTTTCAGAATCTATCACAATCAAAATTTTAAAATTCACTAGCTAAATTAGCTGTTTAATGCCACCTTTCTCTATGAGAATGTAAATTTCCAAGGGAGGAACCATGTTTGCTGTATGTACCACTATATATCCCCAACAACCAGCACAGTGTCTAGCACATCAGATGTACTCTGTACATATTTGCTGAAAGAATAACTAAGTGAAAGGTAACCATGCACACAAAACATGGAAACTAAGGTCATGCCCTTAAGGCATAGGGGCCAGGCAGGGAAGCATCACCATAGCCAGTGAAGGAAATACCAAGGCCAGTTCTGCTGCGCTTTTGCTGGTTAAATAGCTCAGGATAGTGCAAAATAGTTCATAATGGAGGCACGGTACCAGATCAGTGGAAACCAAGAATGGGGAAGAAAATGAAGCAGTAGTGCTTATGACTTAATGAGAGGTGGAGCTGATCACAAGAACTGGGCCTAACTTTGTATGGTAGAATTTAAATTATTAGGACATAGCACCATCACATTGATTAATATTCCAGTGGATTTTAATTTGTATTTACTTGTTATATGTAGCTCATAACAGGAAGGACCATAAATTCTGAGGGCTAGAATTGCTTAATACAGTACTGGCTGCTCTGTAGCTCACCTTTAAGGCATCTAAAAATGGCTCCAGTGAGGGTCTGCTATATTAAAGAAGCTCCTTGAGGAGGAAAAAAGCAGTTAAGTAACAAAACATTTAGAATTTTTGTTTACACACACACCCTCCCCCCAAAGATCACTGAACACTTCTACAGATATGACCTATACACTAATCGGTTCCTGAGTTCGGTACATATTTTGGATATTAACCCCTAATTGGACATATATTTGCAAATATCTTCTCCCATTCAGTAGGCAGCCTTTTCATTTTGTTGATGATTTCCTTCACTGTGCAAAAGCTTTTTAGTTTGATGTAGTCCCATTTGTTTATTTTTGGTTTTGTTGCCCAGGCCTGAACAGACAGATACAAAAATATACTGCTAAGACCAATTTCAAAGAGCATATTGCCTATGTTTCCTTCTATAAGTTTCATGGTTTCAGGTCTTACATTTAAGTCTTTAATCTATTTTGAGTTTATTTTTATATACGGTGTAAGAAAATGGTCTAGTTTCATTATTTTACATGTAGCTGTCTAGTGCTCCCAACACCACTTATTGAAGACATTGTTTTTCCCTATTGTATATTCTTTTTAAAAAAATATTTATTGATTAACAAATATTTATTGAGTATATATGGTGTACTGCTATAAAGTGAATGTTTTTTTTTTTAATTTATTTTATTTTTGGCTGCACGGGGTCTTCGTTGCTGCACCCGGGCTTTTCTCTAGTTGAGGCGAGCGGGGGCCACCCCTTGCTGCGGTACACTGGCTTCTCATTGCGGTGGCTTCTCTTGTTGCGGAGCGCTGGCTCTAGAGTGCAGGCTCTAGAGCACAGGTTCAGCAGCCGTAGCGCACGGACTTAGTTGCTCCGCGGCATGTGGGATCCTCTCAGACCAGGGCTCAAACCCATGTCCCCTGCATTGGCAGGCGGACTCCCAACCATTGCACCACCAGGGAAGCCCCCTATTGTATATTCTTGCCTCCTTTGTCATAGATTAATTGACCATATGTGCATCGGTTTATTTCTGGGCTCTCTATTCTGTTCCCTTGATCTATGTGTCTGGTTTTTTGTGTGCCAGTATCATACTGTTTTGATTACTATAGCTTTGTAGTGTAGTTTGAAGTCAGGGTGCATGATACCTCCAGCTTTGTTCTTCTTTCTTAAGATTGCCTTGGCTATTTGGGGTTTTTTTGTAGTTCCATACTAATTTTAGGATTATTTGTTCCAGTTATGTGAAAAATGCCCTGGTATTTGGATAGGGATTGCATTGAATCTGAAAGTTTGCCATTTGTGAAAACGTGGATGGACCTAGAGGGTATTGTGCTAATAATAAGTGAAATAAGTCAGACAGAGAAAGACAAATACCATGTGATTTCACTTATATATGGACTCTGAAAAATAAAGCACATGAACAAATTTAACAAAACAGAAACAGACTCATAGATACAGAGAACAAACTAGTGGTTGCCGGAGGGGAGGAGAGTTGGGAGAGGGGTGGAATAGGTGAAGAGGATTAAAAGGTACAAACTACCAGTTATAAAATAAGTCATGGGGATATAATGTACAACACAGGGAATACAGTCAGTATAACTTTGTATAGTGCAGAACGTATAAAAATATTGAATCACTATGTTGTACACCTCAAACTAATATTCTATGTCAATATACTCCAATAAAAATTTTTTCAATTTAAAAAAAGACAATATGATATATAGTAAATAATAAGTCTCTACCTTACATCTGCTTCCCAGCCAACAGGTTCTTCTCCTTAAAGGCAATTGCTCTTTTTAATTTTTATGTATATTACCAGATACAATCTAAGTGTATTTAAGGATCTAAACATATTCTCTTCCATCTACTGTTTTGTTTTTGGGTTTTATTTTGTTTTACACAAATGATACACACACTGCTTTGCATCTTGGTGGTGTTGTCTTGGTGTTGTCTTTTCACAATAGGAGATAACTTCATATTGGTTCATATGGAAACCCTTTGATGGACATCTAGGATATTTCTAATTTTTTTCTGTTACAAATGATGTTGCAATGAATATCTCTGAATATATGAATTTTTACACATATAGGAATATTTCTGGAGGATAAGTTTCTACTAGTGAAATTTCTGGAGCAAATGTTATGGGCATTCAGAATTTTGACAGATATTTCTAAATTGTCCTCAGTAGCGGTTATTCTAATTTACACCCCACCAACAATAAATAGCAAAGCTGCTTCCCCTGTGATCCTGCCAACACAATGCAATTATCAAACTTTTTTGATCTTTGCCAATCTGAGAGGTAAAAAATGGTATTGGTTATGAGAACTATTGAATAACTTTTCATATGTTGAAAAGCCATTTGTATATCTTTTTCTGTGAAAGTCAGTTAATTTCTTTTGCACATCGTTCTATTATGTTTCTGAGCTTTAAAAAAATTATAGAACACATTATGTATTTTAGAAATTAGATCTTTGTCATGTGTTGAAAATCCTTCTCCCAACATGTTGTTTGTCTTTGACTTTGTTTACAGGATCTTTTAATGTAGAATTTTTGACTTTATGTATTTGAATCATCATTGTTTTCTTTTATGATTTCTGAGTTTTGTGTCATATTTTTAAAAAGGCTTTCCTGCTCCAAGATTATAAAAAAAGTTTCTCCTGTATGTTCTAACTTGTAGTATCAATTTTTAAAAATTTAATTCTCTGATCTGTTATTTTGTCATAAGAGTGAGGTAGAGATGCAACTTAATTTTTCCATTTATTTACTTTTTCACTTGATTTTTTTTTTTTTTTTTTCAGTTATGCGGGCCTCTCACTGTTGTGGCATCTCCTCTTGCGGCCTCTCCTGTTGCGGAGCACAGGCTCCGGACGTGCAGGCTCAGCGGCCATGGCTCACGGGCCCAGC
>NC_041227.1:93950932-93951657 GCF_002837175.3 Physeter macrocephalus | reverse complement strand
GCTCCGCGGCATGTGGGATCTTCCCAGACCAGGGCACGAACCCGTGTCCCCTGCATCGGCAGGCGGACTCTCAACCACTACGCCACCAGGGAAGCCCTTCACTTAACATTTCATATATAATTTCTCATAGAACTATAAATCAATAGTTTCCATGTTTTTCATTTTAATGGCTTCATTGAGTTAATATTACCATAGTTTACTTAACCATCTCCTCTCTCCTATTACTAAACATATTCACTAATATGTTAGTACATATACTTTTCTTTTAAAATAATTTCCTGAGAAAATTTTCAAGAATTAGATTTCTGGGTCAAAGACTTTGAACACTATTATAACTTTTGACTAAACTGTCAAGATTGCAAGGATCTAGTCAATTTATAATCTTCACCAATACAATCATCAAGTAAGATGTATACATGAATATCACACACAAATATTTTCCAAGCAGAAATTTACACTAGGCACTCTTTACATCTAAACAGTTAGGCTTATAATCCAGAATCTAACAGCTTGCATCACACTTCTACAGACTCTGACCAGCCTAAGAATTGTTGTTATTGGGACTTCCCTGGTGGCACAGGGGTTAAGAATCCGCCTGCCAATGCAGGGGACACAGGTTCGAGCCCTGGTCTGGGAAGATCCCACATGCCGCAGAGCAACTAAGCCCTTGTGCCACAACTACTGAGCCCACATGCTGCAACTACTGAAGCCTGCATGCCTAGAGC
>NC_041227.1:93934825-93950667 GCF_002837175.3 Physeter macrocephalus | reverse complement strand
CACAGCAACAAAGACCAACGCAGCCAAAAATTAAAAAAAAAAAAAAAAAAAAAAAAGTCTTCTTTGGAGAAATGTCTATTCAGATCCTTGGCCCATTAAAAAAAAAAATTTTTTTTTTTAAAAAGAATTGTTGTTATTTCCTGGGAGGAAAAAGAGCAAGTGAACAAATTCTTCTGGAGCAAAGGGCAATGCAGAGGACTCTGTTGGAAAACCCTAAGACAGTAACTTGGCAAATCAAGTATTGCAATAGAGTCAGAAGAAGACTGCAGCATTTAAATTCAAGACTGTATTTCAATGTTCCTCTCTGTCCTTTCCCTTCCCAAGAGCAGTTTCTCTTCCTCCTACATTCTTTCCAAGCACCTTGAAGTTCTAGGCACCATCTAACACTTCTTAGTCAGCATCTTCCATGAGCAGTCTTCTGCTTGGTTCCTAGATCAGGGCCTTCAAATTAAGTGCAAGTAAGGACAGGAAATAGGATGTTGATCCAAAGTGGAACATCCTCCCCAGCCCATGCATGTGAAGAGGGCATTTCCTCATGCAAATGTACCTAGAGCATTTACAGCAGAGATTTTCAGCTTCTTTGTGTCTCTCTATCATTTGCTGAAATTAATATACTATTTGCCACCCTGTTTGCTCCCCCTCCTCTATGCTGCCTCCTAGGGCTCTTTTTCAAGAAGCATTTTAGGAAGCAAGTTTCTTTTTAAAAAATTATCTTATAGTTATAATTTCTTTCTTTATGATGCCCTTCTGGAAATCTGGTACAGTGTCACGGTATGAATGGTGGTCAGACCAGAGGGGAGAGTCACAAACCTGGGGTAGATTCCAAGCACATGTCTAACAGGCAGCATGCATGGTGAGTAGAGCTTCAGGAATCAGACTTGAATTTCACCACTTACTAGATGTGATGCTAAGCAAACTCCTTAACTATCTTGAACTAAAATATCACCACGTTAGAGCGGCTCTCCTTGATTATCCTTTATCTAAATGGCAATTCTGCCTTGTTATTCTTTATTATTATTTCCCCATTTGTATTTTTCATAGCACTATCACATTTTGTAACTGAATTCTTATTTGTTTTTTATTATGTGTCTTCCCCAATGGACTGTAAGTTCCACAAGTACAGGGTCTGACTTGTTCATCACTGGATACTCATTTTCCAGCACGGTGACTGCCAGAGAGTAGACTCAAGTAATTGTAGAATAAATGAGCTCAGTTTTCTTATCTCTAAAACAGGGATAAATAACACTACTCACATGAGAGATGTAATAATGAGATAATGAATGTAAAAACGTTTAGGATAGAGCCAGGCACATGGCTCAACAAATGTTAGCCATTATTTCATTTATAGTTCTCAGAAAGTCATGGCCTTTGAAATTATAACTCAACTTTCTTAATTGTAAAGTGAAAGGAAGAATTACTACCCCTTCCCTACTGCCAAAGCACACTGTGAGATTACAAAAACATAAACAAAAGGCATTAGGAGGAACTCAGAAGACAAGATATACTGAGATTAAGAATTTGTCAAGTTTACAACTCTCCCCTGACATCTGTCTTAATCAGGGCCATCCACTGCTCTCTCCAAGGTTAGCAGTTCTTGCCTAATAGCTCTGAAATCATGACTTCACCAGGACTTCACCTCCAGCACTGAGAAAACAGATTACCTGGGAGAGCAAACTAGGGTTGAGAAAGACTGCTTGAGCACAAAAGTGGCAGCACTCTAGAAATTCATAGAAAGAATGGAGAATCAATCCTTCTATAAAATACCCCAGTGATATATCCAATTTCCGGTGATAAATACTATCTTACCTCCTGAAACGTGAAACTTGATTGTTATTAAGCTACCTCCTCCTTTTCTACACTTCTAACAACAATGTGTCTCTACAATATTCCAAATTCAGTCTTCAAATGCCCCCAAATCTGTAATCTTATAATTCCTCTCTAGGGAACTTCTATGAACCACTATTCTTAATTCTGGCTGCACCAAGAAACACCTATGGAGCTTTGTAAAGAATAAAAATGTTGAGCTCATCCAAGACCCACTGAATTAGGAACTTCCTAAAGTGAGATTTGAGTGTCTATATTTTTGAAAAGCTCCACAGATTATTCTGCTGCAAAGCCAGAGCTGAGACCCACTATTCCATTTGCTCCTGATCTCCTCGCATGAGAATAACAATATTCTATTCAAGGGTAAAGGCAATCCAGCATAAGGTTAAGGGCTCAAGCAGGGAGTGTCAGGCAGACTTGGCTCTCAGTATCAGCACTGTCACATATGTTAGGCAAGTCTCTGTTTCCTCAGCTTTAAATGGGAAATACTAAAAGTACTTAACCTCAAACACTTGGATTTAAGACTAAATTGTATGAAAATCACTTAACACATCTGGCAAATAGTAAGTGCTCAATAAATTACCTTGCTAACCTTCCAAAGGGTAAATTATTTCCAAACTATAATCTTTAAAAAAAGTCTGTACAATTTTATTAATGAAAAACCTACAAGTCCTGCCATCTCCTGTTTTGCTTGTTCTCCTAAACCAAAATATGGGGAAAATATATCTGAGCAGGCCTGACCTCAGATCATGGAAGCAGAATAACTCAGCTAGTTAGAGCTTTTATTTGTTTGATTTTATAAATTAGGCCAAGTTCTTGGTTTCTGCCTGCAATTGTTTAACTGCTACATTCTTTATGTTCTTGTGCTAGATGTCTCAAAAATATGTCTCTGGTCAAAAGGAACAGAAATCAAACCAACACAAATCCAGCACAGGAAAGCAAGATGTACAGGAAGCATCATTTTCAGATTCCTTTATCCAAGGCATGATACTACATGCAACTTGTAAATCACTGCGCTACGTGCTGTGGCAAATATAAAGATGCATAAGAAGACGTTTCTGGCCTTTCAGTAATCACTTTATGAATTTAAATAACATATTTTAGAAGTTGCCACAAGTTAGTCATGCCACAGGCCAAATCAAGGATGGTGAGAAAAAGGAAAGATGGTCAGGATGCCCTCTTTTTCCCCCTCCTTCCCTCCAGAGCTAGACTATGAACTAAATTGTGCCCACGGACCACAGTGGCGTTGTCCTGACTCTGCTGAAGACATGATGACATCAGGGAATCCTATATCTGCCTCTGCTCTCAGCACAAGTAATGTGCCAGACCCATAAATTATCTCATTTAATTCTAACAACTCTATGAGACAGGTCCTATTGTTACCCCTGTTTTACAGATGGGGGAAGTAAGGCTTAGAGAAGTGGAGTCACACAGCCAGTGTGACTTACTATGAGCTGGGACTTTGACTCAGGCTGTTGGAACCTTGAACCTGAGCTCTTTAAATATTACATGATGCTGACCCCTGATTCTGGAGGTCAGAGAGGTCATCTAAAGGGCATAGCCTCATGCCCACATCAAAATCATACGGTCAAGAAGTCAGGAGAGTAGTTATCTCTGGGGGGTGATAGCCAGAGGGTGAGTAATGATTGGAAGGAAGCAAGGAGGGGGTGTTGGAGGAAGGCAGAACTAGTGGAGGGGCGTAGTAATATTCCATTTCTTGATCTAGGTCCAGGTTACACAATTTCTTCATGTGTGTTTGTGAAAACTTCAGTTTGTGAAAATTTACGATATAAATAAAAGTACAAAATAAGTGTACTTTTCTGTATGTATATTTTATTTTAATAAAGTTATAATACACAAAGTATAAAAGTGCTCTTTGATTCTTTTCTATGCCAGCTCCTACAGGAAGTGTAAGTCTTAATAACTTCATGGAAAACTTTACCCTTCACTGACACAGGTTTACTGAGGATTTGACTCACCTAATTTCAGTATCTTGCTCCTCTTTTAACAGAAGCCTAGCCAAGGAATTTCACTGAATAAAAGTTAATTGCATTGTACCTGAGGTAGTAAATGCATACAGTCAACTCATTATTCTAATCAATCTCATATTTTATTCTCTCTTCATGTAAACAGAAGTTACAAATGTTGCAGATTGGAGCTCTGATTTGGAGACAAAAAAAAATTAGCATAGCTAGAGATAAAACAGTGGTTCTGAACCCTTGATTCACATTAGAATAATCCTGGGAGCATTTAAAAAATACCAATACCTGGGTCCCACTCACAGAGATCCTGGTTTAACTGGACTGAGGTGAGACCCTGTTATTAAATTATTTTAAAAGGTCACCAGGTGATTCTAACGTGCAGCCATGATGAGAGCCACTGAGTTAAGTTATAAAGCTAATTTTTTTTTTTTTTTTTTTTTTTTTGCGGTACGCAGGACTCTCACTGCTGTGGTCTCTCCCGTTGTGGAGCACAGGCTCCGGACGCACAGGTTCAGCGGCCATGACTCACGGGCCTAGCCGCTCCGCGACATGTGGGATCCTCCCAGACCGGGGCACGAACCCGCGTCCCCTGCATCGGCAGGCGGACTCTCAACCACTGCGCCGCCAGGGAAGCCCCTATAAAGCTAATTGTTAAAGTAGACTTTGTACCCAAGATTACTACAAACCTTATTTCTCTTCAAATAAATCACTTAAGAGGGTAAGACTTCAAAAAAAGAAAAGTTGAAAACTGTTTCTCATTTGTTATTCTAGGATAAAATAGTCGAGCTATGCTTTATTCTGGAACAAAGAAAAATAATTTTAACATCATAGGAGGCTTTCTACCAGTGTTACCATTTGGATCAGACTCCCTCCAAAGGAAAAACTAGGAATACTGTTCATGGTAAAACTATGTTTCTGCCACTAGCAACACTTTTAACCTCTTTTCCGACCAGGTGCCCTAATCAGCAATCTCTTTACTATGCAGCAGAGGTGAGGCAGAAACAATTCAAATCATCCTGAACTCTGGTCGGACAGCTGTTCCCTGTTGGCTAAATGGCCATTTGAGACTCGTAATAAAACCCACATCTCCTTAGCAACGAATTTTCCTTTTTAAATTCTTTTTACATTTGTGTGCATTGGCTAGTGAAATGGTGTCTCTGCAAGTGAGTCTGAAAAAAGAAAGAAAAAACACAGTACAGAGAGCTGAAAGGGAGAGAGAGAGCTAAAAGGCAGAGGGTAAATACAAATCATCAGAAATGACCAGATGCACATGCTCATTGGCCCACATACCATCACCACCTTCCATCCAACCAGCTGGTTATTATTGTATCTGTAGGTTCATCCACAAGCATCTTGCTTGTGCTTACAATCTCTAGAGATTTACAAAAGTAGATTTCCTGACAATAGCGGTTCTCCCCTTCTAAGTGTAGTTTTACTTTCTAAGCCAACAAATCATTCATTGTTTTGATCATTCCATACACCATATTCTAAAACTTAAAACACACAAGAAAAACAGGATGCTTCCAAAGAATCCTGAAGATTAAAGCTCCTTCTATCTTCAATCCATAGGTTGGCTACTCATTTGAACCAGGGCTTATCTTAATGCTAATAACTTTTAAAAATTCTTAAATCCTTCGTCTTGAACTTAGTATTAGCCACATCATATATTCTCTCTCTCCCAAAGCCATTCTCCTACCCCACTACACATGAAAACCTCCGCTGAACTTGCCATCTATTCTGAGACACCTGTCCTGCCCTAGAAGAGAATGCAAACCTAAAGTTTAAAAATGTAAAGTATTCTAAACCAAATAGTTTTTACATTTTAGATTTTCCTTTCTTTTCATCTGCCTTCTCCACATTCAATTCTAGAGGGTAGCTTTCCCTTTTTTTCTTTTTTTAGTAACAGAAGGCTAATACCTCTCCCTTTCACTGGGCTATTCAAACATAAAATCTGTTTTGATTGCACAGAGGGAAAATGCATTCCCTACAAGGATATAATATCCAAGCAAAGGAGTGAAATAGACCATAAAAATGGTACAACCACCTATATCCATCCCTCTTTCTGCTTGGTAGTGTAGGGGTGGGGTCAGAAGAGCAGAGAAAGGAGAGAAAGAATTAAATTGTATTCTTAGGAGACAAAGTAACACAATGAGCATTTTCCTGACCTACAGGCTAGGGAAGAAATAACCCTACAATGGTAATGAATCCAGTTGTTTCTAGCTGAACCCCACAATCACCATAATGGGAATCCCAGCTCAGGCAGAGCTCTTTCTCCTTTAAGGCAGGGTAACAGTAGGTATGGGGATGGGAAATCTGAAGAGAACCCTCAGGAGTCTCAGTAGCTGCTGCTGCTGCAGCCACTAGTAACGGAACCTGCTCTAGTCACTGCCTACATTCTTTCTTATCTGGAGCCAAAGTGAAACTCCTGCGCTAGGGCCAGTGTCTTCTTCCTCTGTGACCTCTTCCAGTCACACGGCCACCCTGCTCTAGGGCAGGCAGTCCCTCTTCCCATTATGGAGGCCTCTAACAACCCTGTGCATAGCGGAGGGAGCAAACAGCTTCTTCTGCTTCTACCCTTTATCTGGTTCCCTAGAGGCTGAGTGGGACTAGAGAAGGGGCAGAGGTCTCTCTACATTCCTCTCCTCTCTTCCGGGAAAGCCCCAGGAGATGTAAGGCAGCCAGCCCTCTTCCAGAGAGAGCCATCCCTTCTTTGCCTCCAGCCAAATTTCTTTCCACTCACCCACAGATTTCTTCTCTTCTCCCCATCTACTGCATTTCCGTGAATATCCATAAAACTAATCTGTTGAAGAGTAGACTATACACTCTCCTAGAGTAATTTTAATTTCAGCTTTATTGGGGTAAAACCGACAAGTAAAATTGTAAGATATTTAAAGTGTACATCATGGCGATTTGATATATGAATACATTGTGAAATGATTCCCCCAACTGGTTAACTAACACGTCAGTCACCTCATATATTTATCTTTTTTTTTTTTTTTGGTGAGAACATTTAAGTTCTGCTCTTTTAGCAATTTCAATTATAAAATACAATGTTAACTACGGTCACCATGTTTTACATTAGGGCCTCAGACCTTATTTACCTTTTAGCTGGATGTTTGCTCTTAGGGTAGATTTGATATTTTAGACCTAACCCCCACCACCGCCTTGGGCCTGGTAATTTGTACATGAGAGTCAATCAATGCTTGGTGAATGAATGAGTGCGTGCATAAGTGAAGGAATGAATATAGCTAACCAAAGTTCACATTTCTGTTATTCCAAGGTTTATTGAAAAAGTTTTTTTTTTTTTTTTTGCGGTACGCGGGCCTCTCACTGTTGTGGACTCTCCCGTTGCGGAGCACAGGCTCCGGACGCGCAGGCTCAGCGGCCATGGCTCACGGGCCCAGCCGCTCCGCGGCATGTGGGATCCTCCCAGACCGGGGCACGAACCCGTGTCCCCTGCATCGGCAGGCGGACTCTCAACCACTGAGCCACCAGGGAAGCCCTACTGAAAAAGTTTTTTATCTTCTACTCTTCATTATGACAGTTAACTTCTATTTCAAATATTTATCCAGATCCCGTACCACTTCCTTTGAAAAAAATTCGAAGTGGGCATTTCAGTCAGTTTGCTCTGCAAAAAATTTTGTTTTCATGTTTAAGCCTTCAAATTGGGAAGGAGCTTTTCAATCTCCTTTGATGTGGGGGTGGGAACGGGAAGGTGAGAAAAGAAAAAAAAAGTATGGGAAACACTTCTTGAGCACACAAAACAGGAGGAAGATCCAGTACCTTTACAGGTAAAGCCAGCCACGTACATGTAACCACTTTTGCCCGTTGAAGAAGAAAAGACAACAAACCTGACTTAAATGAATGAAAGTTCTGGCAATAAAATCAAGCAATCCTGAGTAATCTGCAAATATATATACCCATCTAATTTTTTTCTAAGAGAGAAAACTATTAAAACTAGAGTCTTTTCCCCACATGTCCAACTTCATAAAAATATTCTTTATGTGGACTGCCATGCCCTGACCTCTGTAAGACAAAATCAGCCAAAACAATAAGCCAGTCCAAGTCTAGAAGACTCCACTGCAGACTGAACAGGATAAATCTTGTAAGGCACTATATATAAGGAGACTGGTACACATTCCATCACTGAAGATGCTGCCTGCTGATAATGAGCTCACTGATGGCTGTCAGCTGAGATCTGATGTCATGCTGCCTGCTGATAATGAGCTCACTGAGACCTGATGCCAGCACTGCCCCTGACTATCACACAACGTTGGGCAAAGAATATAACATTTCCACCCTCAGTCTGTCATCTGCAAAATGTTGATAATAAATGAGTGTTCATACGAATTCATCAGTTAATGTTTTCAAGTACTAGGGGAGTGAGCACCACTCCAGCTATTAGTGAGTCACAGTAACTGACTTCATGCCATTTCAGACTCTTCGTCAATGCTGAATGAAGTGCAACCAGATAGATCAACATAACGGTTGAATGAGGTCTTAAAATAGTGATCACCTTCACTGTGCCATGAAGGTGAAGTAAAGACAGTTTAAAAGCAGGCAGTACTATGGCGATATACTTGAGAGGCACAGCTTCATTCAGAGAGAGTTTCCATTGATGAAACTTCAGCGATATTTATAGAATACCTACTATGCACAATAAGCATTCTGGAATAGACAGAACTCAGATTTTATCATCAAGGTTTGTAGAACCTAGTTTTAGCCAAGGCTAGCAAAGGCAGTTATCCTATTGGAAGCGATACGTAGTTAATTTAAGTCATTCTCTAACTTCAGCCTGATTCTGTGGGTAATTTGCAATAATTAAGCAACTCTGCTGGGGGTCAGATGAGATCAATGCAATTTATAACACCTCATGAAATGTAGTGAGATAGTTCTACGTTTGAGATGATCTGGCTGACTCTCTAGTCTAGGATTTATAACATTTCTTTGGCTTAACATTATCAACAGCCAGGATATGCTAGGTCTTTGTATGTGGAGAATAAAGGTCCAATGGCAGCACCAATACCAAGCAGCTGTTACAGGGAAAAGACCATTTAAAAAAATGTGAAAAACCCACAAAAACAATCATATTCCTTAGTGAAGGAGACTCAAAGTTTCAGGGTGCAACATTTATCTACTTTGAGAGATATGCTTTGAATGGAGATTTTTACGCATACAAATATACCGTACTATTTATACATAAACTCATTCCAAGTCACTTACTTGCCTTCCCAGGCTATTTGGCTGAGTGAGGCCAAATAGATAAAATAATAGGCATTATCTCAGATGCATTCAAGAGCCAAATTTACTCAAAAAGCTCTCACTTGAATCACCAAAGGCTGTATAAAGACAAATACCTACGTACATTGGAATCACTAAAGATTTCTGATTCTTCACGTTCACAGCAAAGTAACGCTGCGGATTCACTGTCTTCCAAATGAGAGCTCTGTAATACAAACAAGATCATTTCAGAGATCCAGATAACGGGGCCATAAGCATAAGGGAAAAGGCCAGCAGAAATCACTGTGTCAGTGTTAGCCCATAGGTGAGAAGGTGCAATTCTGATTAGTAATGGCTGTTTTGAAGAGAATAAAGCCAACAAGGTGATTGGTTAGGAAAACTGAGGAATATTTGAGTAGCAGAAGCATTTTCCATGGTTTCCAATTTGGGCCATGGGATGTCCTTTTTCTGTAAAGATGGTGCTACTAAACCTTCAGAATATGCACTCTGGACTTTTTCCAGAATGGGGTAGGTTTGTGTTCACTTACCCTCATATTCAAAGGTATATATTTGATGACTGTTTGGAGACAGGCTTTAGAATGTAACATAGCACACGATTAAGGGATCTAACTACTAGCCTGGCCTCATTAGCCCTCTGCTAACAAGCGATTATAAGAGACAAAAAACATGCCCTACCCAAGTCCTACTGACAGATGCCAGAAAACAATTTAAAACATTTCTTCCACTCTCCAATCTCTTTTTCAAAATCTGTCTAGAAGACAGATAAGAAAAAGGAGACAAAGGAGTGAAACAATGAGCTGGTAACACAAGAGAATTTTTCCCTTATGACTAACAGCAACACAAAAAAGAGAAGAGAAAAAGCTCCAACTCTGACCCATTAATTTCCTTCAAATGTTTGCTGTTTGGGTAACAGCTGCTGGAAACTGAGTTATTCCTACATAGAGATATATAAACTTATGTCATCAAAACTTCACACTACCATATGATCCACCAAACCCACTTCTGGGTATAAATCCAAAGGAATTGAAATCAGGATCTCGAAGAGACATCTGCACTCCCATGTGCACTGCAGCATTATTCACAATAACCAAGATATGGAAACAACCCAAATGTCTATTGACAGACAGATGGGTAAAGAAAATGTGGTATATACCTACAATGGGATATTATTCAGCCTTAAAAAAGGAGGAAATCCTGCCATATGTGACAACATGGATGAGCCTTGAGGACATTATGAGCAGTGAAATATGCCAGTCACAGAAGGACAAATTATGTATGATTCTACTTATTAGAGGTATCTAAAATAATCCAACTCACAGTAGCACAGAGTAGAATGGTGGTTGCCAGGGGTTTGAGGGGAAGGAGGAAAAGGGGAGTTGTTTAAAGGGTATAAAGTTTCAGTTATGCAAATGATTACGTTTTAGAGATCTGCTGTACAACATGGGGCCTACTGTTAACAATACTGTGCATTAAAATTTTTTGTTAAGAGGGTAGATCTCATGTTAAATGTTCTTACCGCAAAACAAACAACCAACAAAACCCCTAAGGGGCACAAGGAAACTTTTGGAGGTAATAGATATGTTTATTACCTTGATTTTAATGATGGTTTCATGGGTGTATGCATTTGTCCAAACTCATCAAACTGTATACATTAACTACGTCAAGTTTTTTGTTTACCAATTACATCTCAATAAAGCTATTAAACAAAAAACTTCTCACTACCGGTGGCTGAAACTTAATCATACACAACTACTTTATGGCTATCATGATTGACTCATATTTTGTATTTTCAAAACTGAGACTGTGTTTCAACTCACAGAATACCTGCAGAGACTGAGTTTTAGAGTGCAAATAAACAAAGTAAAGTTCAGAGTTCCTACTTCTGCCTTCTCCTGGTTAATTTCCTTCTTACTTTTTTCCTACCCTGATCCTTTGCCTACTTTTGGTTTTTGTCCTTACAACCAGGTCTCATATTCCATTTCTCCTCCCTCTTCCTCTTTCAGAAAATAAACAGAAACAACTAAATATTTAAAATCATGTTTAGGTCCTGCAAATGCAAAGTCTCTTTATTCCTTACTCCCTTGCATTTTGGAGGAGGAAAAAAATAAGAATATTTACTCTCCTTTGTCTTTTCAAAAAGAAAAAAATCAGTCTACAAAATATGTGAATACTTCTAATATTACAAAAGCTAAAGGCTTAAGAAATAACAAAATACCTGAAGGAATAAGGTAGAAATCAAAGCTGCTTTCAATTCTCCCAAATTCCCATATCACAACAAAATGATAACATAGATAATATTAAGCATATCAAAAATGGCTTGTCACTGTCAAGGTGTACACAAACTGAAAAAAGTACAAATTAATTAATCCAAATTATACTAGTTAAGATTTTTAAGTTTTCATTCTTGTATATACTTCAGCATGTTTACATGAGCTCTTTCAAAATGACCTTTCAGTAAAGAGGTTCTGGGCTTCCCTGGTGGCGCAGTGGTTGGGTGTCCACCTGCCAATGCAGGGGACACGGGTTTGTGCCCCGGTCTGGGAGGATCCCACATGCCGCGAAGCGGCTGGGCCTGTGAGCCATGAAAAAAAAAAAAAGAAAAAGAAAGAGGTTCTTTTATATAAAATGGAATATTACTCGGCCATAAAAAAGAATGAAATTCTGCCATTTGCAACAACATAGATAGACCTGGAGTGTATTATGCTTAGTAAAATAAGTCAGACGGAGAAAGACAAATATGGTATGTAATCACATATATGTGGAGTCTAAAAAATAAAACAAATGTATATAACAAAACAGAAACAGACTCACAGATATAGAAAACAAATTAGTAGATACCAGTGGAGGAAGGGAAGGAGGAGGAGCAAGATAGGGGTATGGGATTAAGAGATACAAACTACTATGCATAAAGTAGATAAGCAACAAGGATATACTGTGCAACATAGGGAAATTATAGCCATTATTTGTAATAACTTTAAAGGGAGTATAATCTATAAAAACACTGAATCACTACACTGTACATCTGAAACTAATATAATATTGTAAATCAACTATATTTCAATTAAAAAAAGAGGTCCTATAATGACACTTGCATTCCTAAAGTTATTTTAAGACTTTACTGCATACTTATTAATTGAAATTCAATTCATTAAGATACAAGGTATCAATTTAAGTGTGCTGGTAGCATTAAAAATAATTGGTTCGCGGAACAAGTATTTACTTGCAACCAACGTATTTAATTCTAAATTAAATCCTAAGAATCCTAAAGGAAGACAAAGAATATTTTGATTTCTTTCCTCTGCTTTCTGAGGTACTTGGTAATTCCAATTCCTGAGTTGTTTCTGGGTTCTGCAGATTGAACTGTCTTGCTTATGACTATTCATAGAAGGAACTTTCACATATTGAGTTATGGGGAAGTCATTCTAGCTTGTACATGATTTAACTTGAATTTTATGCTAATTTTATAAGCCTTTTGTGGCCTATCAAACATACATTGTACAGCTGCTTTAATCACTTAAAAAAAAGGTGCATTTACCAGAAGTAAGGAATGTCCGTGTTAAAAATAAAGATTAAATGCCTCTCTTCCTGAGACGCCAATGCTGGTACTCCTTCGAAGATAAAAGTTCCTTCCCAGGTGCCAAGGCCATATTGATTTGCTGTGTACATGCTGATCTGGTTTTTTTTTTAAACCTTGAATAAATGTATCTCTGACTTGTCTGATGTTCTTTGTTCTGACAAGATATAAAACTGTGCTAAAAACCATGCTCCTCCAGAGCAGTTCCTCAGGGTTATCTGAGAGGCTGTCTCTTGGGCTATAGTCCTCAGTTTGGTTCACATAAAACTCTTTTTTATTCCTATTATAGACGGTTTATTGATTATTTTCGTTGACATTATAAAAGATTTATTCTAAGAATGAATGCTTAGGAACTCTATTAATATAATTTAGCATGTAATTAAGAAAAAAAATAAATGATTATCTAATAGATAGTAAAAGATACTGATAAAATTAACAGTCATTTTTAGTTTCAAACATTTTTAGTAAGCTAGGAACAAAAGATGTTTCCTTAAACTCACTCCCTAGGTGAGTTTAGTTTATATCTAGTACTTCTCAGGTTGGTAGGCCCTTGCCTCAACCTGGTCTTGCCTGAATTTCATGTTGTACAAAATCCTCCAGTGTTTCTTCTAACATGAGGACAGTGATCATGCCTAGTTTGTAGTGCAGATATCAATTCTCTTTTCCCTTCTTTCTCTTCCTTTTGTTCCCTCCCTCTTTCCTTCCTTCCTTTTTAAATAACCCTTTGACCATTTTTAGTAGGAATTTTTAAGACAATAAAGTCAAACTAATATTCTTGGATTGGAAGTACCAAGCCCAAATCGTAACTAAACTAAATTGAGTTCATATCCTGGTTCTGCCACTTACTAGTCATGTGGGGTTGAACACATTACTTAATCTCTCTGAGCTCAATTTCCTCATCCATAAAAATGGGCACAAAAATAGCACCTATCTAATAGGGTCACTGGAAAAATTTTATGAGAGATAATATAAGAAAAACACTTAGCATAACTTAGCTACTCATGTTGGTAATACTATAATAATAATATTACTATAATAATAATAATAATCTCCTCCCTAAATGTAAAAGACTCACACATTTGGGCTAAATTCTCTTTCAAAGACAATTTTGCCATCTAGGGAAATTTTGCTTCTATAAAATTATAAGTGTTTCACTTCTAAATCGGGACAACTTTGTATTCCCTACATAACCCTAAAGTATTGAGCTCACAATGAGTCATTCATTACCATTTATTGTACCCCTACTGTATACTAAGCACTTCACTTAGTCCTGGATTAGCTATAGTAAAACTCCAAACAAAAAGGGAAAGATAACTGAACAGGTTCCAAAAAGACTTTTTAGTTTTTATGAAGATGCAAAAACCACAAAGATAAGAATATGGCTCTGTGGAAATATGCTCCTTTGGTCAAGTATCATTTGGAGAAAAACAGGGGCTAAGATTGTTGGTTAGGAAAACACATCCGTATATAACAAGAAGTTTCAATCCAGAACAGCTTCTGAGCAACAATTATAGTAATAAAATGTTGCAATCTTTATATGGAACTTATGACGTAAAGCCTCATGTACTACGGAGGATGTTTTGAAGAGTGTTAAAATCTAACTTGTGCAGTTACCTAACAATTTGCAGGCAGAAGTCTTAAAAAATAATCCCCAAAGAGTCAAAACCTATTCCTACTGTTGTCTCTTTTATTCTATTTTTGTTACAGGTTATGTGATTTTAAGAAATAGGAAACATTAACTATTATTACATTTCTATCTTTCCTTTTTTCCTGCATCTTTTCTCCCCCCAACTCTTTTAGGGGTTCTAATTAAGTGAAGAGATCACAGTTGTTCCTTCTTTTCTCTTTCTTTTGGCTGCGCTGGGTCTTCGTTGCTGCGTGTGGGCTTTCTCTAGTTGTGGAGAGCAGGGGCTACTCTTCGTTGTGGTGCGCAGGCTTCTCATTGCGGTGCCTTCTCTTGTTGCGGAGCACAGGCTCTAGGCACATAGGTTTCAGTAGTTGCAGCATGTGGACTCAGCAGTTGTGGCTCATGGGCTCTAGAGTGCAGGCTCAGTAGTTGCGGCGTGGCTTAGTTGCTCCGTGGCACGTGGGATCTTCCCGGACCAGGGCTCAAACCCATGTCCCCTGCATTGGCAGGCGGATTCTTAACCACTGCGCCACCAGGGAAGTCTCTGCAGTTGTTCTTAAAGAACTAGAGACTTTGAAAATATACTTTGGACATCAAACAATAAAATACATGTGTACCCTAAAGCCTGATGACCACTTTGGGACTAAGAGCTTTTAATCTTTAAAGGTCAAGACAAGAAGTAGGTCTTATTTATCCTGACACTTACATGTAACTGGATTGAACAAAGCAATTTCATAGCCTAAGGATGACCCAGCTGAGAAAACTCTCTCTGCAGTCCCTAACTCCAAGTTACACATTTAAAACCATTCTTTCTTTTTAAAAAATTACATTCCCATGACTTACCTATTTTAGAAGTTTGCACCTTTTGACTCCCTCACCCATTCTGCCCACTCCCTGCCTGCGGCAACTACCAACCTGTTGTCTGTATCTGCGAACTTCGTAAAAAACATTATTTCAATATGTACGTGGTAAACAAGATTCAGAAGGTGTCAAAGAATATTTATTTTCCTCCCATCACTGTCCCCCACACCTCCTAGTTCTCTACAACCCCATTCCCAGAAGTATCACTATGCTAGTTTCTTGGGATATCTTTTCAGAGATATACTGTACACATACAAGCATTACATGTGTATATATCCTTTCTCTAAAATATACAATGGAAACACACTGCACCTATTTTCCTGTCACTGCCTTTTAAACTAATCTTTGTTTAAAATTTTTTAAATTGTGGTAAAATAACATAAAATTTACCATCTTAAACATTTTCAAGTGTAGAGTTCTTTAGTGTTAAGCATATTCATGTTGTTGTTCAACCAATCTCTGGAACTTTTTCATCTTGCAAAACTAAAACGCTACACCCATTAAAAAAAATCCTTCATTTCCTCAGAAGAAGTAAAACTGTCACTGTTTGCAGATGACATGATACTATACATACAGAATCCTAAAGAGGCCACCAGAAAACTACTAGAGCTAATCAATGAATTTGGTAAAGTTGTAGGATACAAAATTAATGCACAGAAATCTCTTGCATTCCTATACACTAATGATGAAAAATCTGAAAGAGAAATTAAGGAAACACTCCCATTTACCATTA
>NC_041227.1:93904802-93934637 GCF_002837175.3 Physeter macrocephalus | reverse complement strand
AAAAATAAAAATAAACAAATGGGACCTAATGAAACTTATAAATTTTGCAAAGCAAAGGAAACTACAAACAAGATGAAAAGACAACCCTCAGAATGGGAAAAAATATTTGCAAACGAATCAACGGACAAAGGATTAATTTCCAAAATATATAAACAGCTCATGCAGCTCAATATTAAAAACACAAACAACCCAATTAAAAAATGGGCAGAAGACCTAAATAGACATTTTTCCAAAGAGGACAAATGCCCATCGACAGATGAACGGATAAAGAAGATGTGGTACATATATACAACGGAATATTACTCAGCCATAAAAAGGAACGAAATTGAGTTATTTGTAGAGATGTGGATGAATCTAGAGACTGTCATACAGAGTGAAGTAAGTCAGAAAGAGAAAAACAAATATTGCATATTAACACATATACGTGGAACCTAGAAAAATGGTACAGATGAACTGGATTGCAGGGCAGAAATTGAGACACAGGTGTAGAGAACAGATGTATGGACATCAAGGGGGAAAGTGGCTGGGGTGGTGGTGGTGGGATGAGATGGGAGACGGGGATTGACATGTATACACTGATGTGTATAAAATGGATGACTAATAAGAACCTGCTGTATAAAAAAATAAAATTAAGTTAAAAAAATAAATAAAAATTTTTTAAAAATTGACAACAACAACAACAAAATTCTTCATTTCTCCCTCATTAGCCCCTGGTAACCATTATTCTACTTCCTGTTTCTATGAGTTTGATAACTCTAGATGTCTCATATAAGTAGAATCATATAGTATTTGTCTTTTTCTGACTGGCTTATTTCACTTAGCATAATGTCCTCAATGGTCATACACGTTGTAGCATGTATCAGAATTTCCTTCCCATTTATTTATTTATTTATTTTTGGCTGTGTTGGGTCTTTGTTGCTGCGTGCGGGCTTTCTCTAGTTGCGGCAAGCGGGGGCTACTCTTTGTTGCAATGCACAGGCTTCTCATTGTGGTGGCTTCTCTTGTTGCAGAGCACGGGCTCTAGGCATGCGGGCTTCCGTAGCTGCGGTACATGGGCTCAGTATTGTGGCGTGTGGGTTCTAGGGCACATAGGCTTCAGCAGTCGTGGCTCCTGGGCTCTAGAGTGCAGCCTCAGTAGTTGTGGCACACGGGCTTAGTTGCTCCACAGCATGTGGGATCTTCCCAGACCAGGGATCGAACCCATGTCCCCTGCACTGGTAGGAGGATTCTTAACCACCGAGCCACCAGGGAAGTCCTTCCTTCCCTTTTAAGGCTGAATAATATTCCACTGTATGTATATACCACATTTTGTTTATCCATTCATCCATCAATGGACATTTACTTCATGATTTTTGATCACTGCATGATATCCCATTGTATACATATTCCACAATACAGTTCATCAGTCTCCTATTGGTAGATTCAGGTTACTTGTATTTGTTTTCTCATTTGCTATATCGAATTATCACAAACTTGATGGCTTAAACAACATAAATTTATTATCTTACAGTTCTGGAGGTCAGGAGTCCTAAAATCAAAGTGGTGGCAGACCCATGTTCCTTCTGGAGGCTCTAGCGGAGTATTATGGGCTGAACTGTGGTCACCCCAACCCCAAATTTATATGTTTAAGTCCTAATCCCTAGTATCTCATAGTGTGACTGCATCTGGAGATGAGGTAATTAAATTAAAATGAGGTTATTAGGGTGGGACTTCATCCAGTACGACTGGTATCCTTATAAGAGAAGATCAGGACACAGATACACACAGAGGAAAGAGCATGTGAAGACATGGGGAGAAGACAGACATCTACAAGCTAAGGAGAGAGGTCTCAGAAAAAAATCAACCCCGCCAACACCTTGATCTCCAGAACTGTGAGAAAATATATTTCTGTTGTTTAGGCCACCAGTCTACAGTACTTGTTATGGCAGCTCTAGCAAACTAATACAGAGAGAATCCATTTCCTTGCCTCTTCCAGCATCCAAAGGCCACCTGAATTTCTTGGCTTGTGGCCCCCTTCCTCCATCTTTAAAGTTAGCAAAAGTGGGTTGAGTCATTCTCGTATCAGTCTGGCCTCTGCTCTGTCTCTGTCTTTGACTTTTAAAGATCCTTATTATGACACTGTCCCCTACTCAGATTATCCAGGATAATCTGCCTATTTTAAAGTCATCTGATTAACAACCTGAATTCCATCCAACCTTAATTTCCCCTTTACCATGTAACATAATATATTCACAGGTTCACAGATGAGGACTCTATTGGGGGAGCCATTATTCTTCTGCCTACCACAGAATCTCCTTTTCTGCAAGTTTTACTGGGGAAAACAATTGTGTTTTAGAACCCAATATTCACACCAGTACAGTGGGAAGCACAAAATTAAGGGACCAAGCAACGCTAGAGCTATATATTTTACACTTAGAGTATCCTAAAAACTTAGTAGCAACAGCAAGATGTTTGAAATAGCTTTCTCCAGATGATGAATTGGATTTGATCCAACCACAGTATTTTACACAGGCCTCTTTATAATCAATGGTACAGATCTGCAAGATAATTGGTTAGTATTAAGGATATAATCTATGGCCAGTAATAATTAGACTGGGTCAACTTGACAGATTAAATCAGAATGAATTGGTGATTCCTTCTTCTAAGCATCCATAGTTCCCTGCACATATATTTTCTAATGCTTACCTCACACTGCTGTAATTATTTTTATATATATATATATATATATATATATATATATATATATATATACAGTTTCTCTCTCTAGACGGTGAGCTTCTCAAATTGTATCTCTAGAGTCTGGCACAGAGTAAGCATTCAGTAAATGTTCAATGAATGAGTAAGTGACAGCATTAGTTGTTACAATTCTTCCTTGTTGCCAATAACAATAACACAAATTAAGATGAGTTATAATCTTTGTGTATAGTTTTGGTTAAGAGACCAATAGTCTTCACTACCCTAAACACATGATGTTTGTCCATTAATTAGTCATAGTAGCAACAGCTCCTATTGAAGAGCCAATTGTTACATGAGACACTGCCTCCCCTGGGCTCCAAGTCAATGCGGAGGCTTTAAGCCAAAAGAGCATCTTCATTTCTCAGAGCTACTTAGCAGCTTGGCTTGTCAGTGGCTGAGACTGTCCAGGTATTCATGCCGCAGGACTCCCTGACTCTGGCTTGCAGTTAGTCCATTTCATCTGCAAAGGTACTGCTGCTCTCTACACTCTGTAATTCACAGCTCTTTTATGGTAAGCATCACAGGCTTGTTTCTCTACTCACTTCTCCTTTCAGAAGGAATATAATCTCTCAATCTAAATTTTAGCCATCCTTCAAAGCACCTCTCAAATCCCAGAATTTCAGGAATCTTCAAAATGATGACTTCAGCCTCACTGGCCTTGGCAGGGGTTAGCCATCAACAGCCTGCTTTCATATGGCCAGCAAGCTAAGAATGGTTTTCACATTTTTAAATGGTTGTTTTGTTTTGTTTTCTAAAGAAAAGGCAAAGAAGAATATGCAACACAGACCATTTAAGGCTGGCAGAGCCTAAAATATTTACTGTCAGGCTTTTAACAGAAAAAATTTGTCAATCCCTGGCCTAGAGCATACAATTCAACTCAGGCTAATGAGAATACTGCCTAGAACTGTCTCTAATCTTTGTACGGATCATAGTTTTATCTCCCTGTGGTTTTATTGAGATATAACTGATATATAACATTGTATTAGTTTAAGGTATACAACATAATGATTTGACATATGGATATTTTGTAGATTTAGAGGTTTTGCTTTTAATTCTTTGAATATTCACTTATGCTAGTATTTCAGATCCTATACAAATGCCACATTACTTGTACCAGCAAATTCACACCCTCACACAGAGATAATCTGAAAATATTTTTTAAAAAGCCCACCAAATCCCATGATCTCCATGAGGTTTGGTTTCTTTTCTCTTCTCTTTTTCTGATATAACCATCTGTCCTACAAGGGCATGTTTCTGAAATAGGAGAAAAATTCCTATTTTGGAAGAAGCAGTGATTCTCAAAGTGTGGTGTCCAGACCACCAGCCGTGGCCTCACTTGTGAACTGGTTAGAAATGCAAATTCTTAGGCTCCATTCTAGATCTATCAAATTAGGAAATCTGGGGTTAGGGCCTAGAAATGTGTTTTTAACAAGCCCTCCAAGTGATTCTGATGTACATTAAATATATTAACTATAAGTTAAAGTTTGAGAGCCACTGGACTAAAGTATTTGCATCTGTAGATAGCACATATATCACTGCTTTAGAACCAGAATGATGGAATCGTATCACTCCAAAACTAACTCCTGATAGCAAAACCAACAAAAGGAAAGTAGTGAGTAACGAAAAGCGGCCAGTGAGATATGAAAGCAGTTACTCATATGCACAGGTTATTCAATTTACATAAAGGGGCACCACCTGTATTTAAAGAATGCGTATAAAAGGTAACTAAGCTAGGTACCATGATGGATTCTGAAAAGTAATCATCCACAGAAGAACAAATTAATAAACTAGTAATAAGTCCATAAACACAGAGAAAAGCAAAGAAGCTGGTGGTTGATGCTCAACCTTCGCTGAAAGCCCACAAAAAGAATGAGAGTAAAATAGCTGCTGCACGGACTTCCCTGGTGGCGCAGTGGTTAAGAATCCGCCTGCCAATGCAGGGGACACGGGTTCGAGCCCTGGTCCAGGAAGATCGCACATGCCCCAGAGCGACTAAGTCCGTGTGCCACAACTACAGAGCCTGAGCTCTAGAGCCTGCGAGCTACAACTACTGAGCCCAAGTGCCACAACTACTGAAGCCTGCGCGCCTAGAGCCCATGATCCACAACAAGAGAAGCCCCCGCAATGAGAAGCCTGCGCACGGCAACGAAGAGTATCCCCCGCTCGCCCCAACTAGAGAAAGCCTGCATGCAGCAACAAAGACCCAAAGCAGCCAAAAATAAATAAATAAATAAATAATTTTTTTTAAAATAGCTGCTGCAACTCAGAACTTCAAGATCTGGAATCTCAAGATACAAAAGAAAACAGAAAACTTCTGGATTTATATCTCTAGTTGATAATTAAGTGGCTCAAAATTGATATGTAATCTACAGAGAGATGGGTTTATCTCAATTTAGGTAAACCAAATATTCTATTATTTTCCATTTTCGGTTAGGCTTCTGCTATTAACTAGTTAGCTGCTTACCTCCCTCCTATTCTGTGTAGGAGTTAAAAAAAAAAAACGATCTGTCAACTTCACGAGCTGAGAGCAAGCTAGCAAAACAAGGAGGTACAGAACGCTAAACTCCACATCTGCTGAAAGCATACAATTCTTGTTGACCCCATTTATTTGTAAATCATCCTACATGTTGTCTTATGGCTTTTAACACCTTAGAATTCTAATTCTTTATTTCCCGCCTCAGACCAATGTATGAGAGCTATCTGTGGTTTAAACACAACCATTAATCACCCACAACTCCCCCCCACCGCCCCCCCCCACACAAACACCTTTAAAACTTTTTTGTGTAGCTTGATTTGGAACCTGGGCTATGAAAGTGAATTAGGTTTTAGAGATGCTAATGTGTATGCCATGTAATATGACCACTGCATGCTTCTGTAGAGTGTGCAGAGAGGTGAAGCTCTTTATTCCTTTGGGGAACACAGGTTTGAAGAGCAAAGAGAAGGCTATTTTAGAGAAAGTAGGAGAATTCAGGAAACAAGAGGAATCTGAAGAAGACACTGAGTAAGAAAGGAGAGAAAAGCCTCCCTTGGACAATTGTCTGGGGATGTGTGCCAGGAAAGAAAGATTGCTGTTACTGAGATAGAATCATGAGACATTACCAAGTCAGGTTTCAGACGATTGTGAAAAGAACAGTTTTTTACTGAGAACCGAGGATTAGGCCTATTTTCCAGTAAGTAAAGAGCTTGATTCCTTCTGCAATAAATAAGAGAACTAAAAGATTTAGCTCTAGTACTGGAGGAGGAATCTAGGTTGATCAGCAAGGAAAGCTAGAGATACCTAAAATTAAGAACTAACAGGCTGAACTGGGAGTAAAGTGAGTGATGGTTTTGTATTTGTAATTAATTTCCTATATAAATTCTGACCACAAGATCTCTTCACACAGCAGAAAGGTCATTTTTGCATTTTAATTGATAAACTGGACTATGATGAGAGAAGCTGCCCAGAAGGAGCTGAAAGGTTGTAAACCTCAGGTTATAATCTTTCAAAGAAATTCTCTCTGGAGAAATAGTTACACCAACAGTTCAAACTATCCAAGGGGAACCTCACCTGAATACCATTCCAGATCTCTCCTTTCCTGATCCAAACTCTCAACATATGCTAAAAAAAAATCACATTCAGCTTTGGGTATGGCAGAGGTAGGGCCTACCACTCAAGATCCTTGAATTCATAAAGCTATTTAAAGGTGAGAGAAGCCCAATTACAAAATCTGTCCTAGTCTTTTTCTCCTTAGTCACCCATATTTCAGGGGCTGACACCATAGTGAGATTGCCAAGCTCCTTGGGGAAAACTCATGCAGGTCAGAGACAAAGTGATCACATAAAATTCAGTTTCCACCAGAGAATTCTGAGAAGGATCCCTATCAAATACTGGTCATGGGCCTGTGAAATCCTCCCCACTCCCCTCAGTGAGGAGAAAAAAAGACGGACTTTTCAGCCTCTCTCATCCTGCATCATAAAAAATAATCTGGAAAAGTGGGACTTTGGACTTTGTGGAGGGCTAATAGCGCAGAACTGACTACAAGCTGAGCAACGAAAGGAAACGAGCAAAGAGATGAGAGTGGAAGTGTCTCAAGAGATTCCAGACATAAAACAGCAATGCCCCAGAGCGAGAGAAGCAAGAGAACCTGGAGAGAAGAACCCATAAAAGAGGGCACTTCTCTAAGTTTAGTTTCCACTTTAGGAAAAGGATTTTAGAGATCAATTCAGAAATTGCTTCAAGGGCCAGAGATTCCAGGGCAATGGTCAATACCAAGGGGGTCTTATCTCCTAAACCACAATTGGAAGACATCATAAGAGCCATTGTGAGAAACTCCCAAAAGCTGAAGTGGTCTATAGGCTCCAGCAACAAAGCAGTGTCTCCTACAACTAAGAATGCTAGTTGCCCCAAATCCAAGCCAACCATGCTTTAAAAAGGAGATTGCTGGTGAGTCAAAGCTCAAATTTGAGGTAAGGCTCCAGTACCAGTCACAGGGCTGTCCCCTTGCAGTGCTCCTTAATTCAGTTGGGTTGGCTTCTAAGGTCTCAGAGTCCCATCTCCAGAGTATTTCCAATGGGGCCATGGCAGCTTTCCAGGTGCTGTGTGTCCTTATGGAGGCCAAAGGGAAACACCTTGGGTCCCTAAGCTTCAGGCCAAAGGGAAGAGCCAGGACAAGGATTTTGCAACAACAGACAGAAGCAAGGATACTAGACTAGAGACTCAAAGGAGGAGAATATCAAGGACGAATGCAGGATTGGGGAACTCACAAGGGAAGAGTTACCCTGCCTAGGCCAGGACATTAGAGACCCTTGGGAACAAGATCCGCTGATTACCGCCACAGAAGGAAGTTCCTCTGAAAAGAAACTTGCAGAAAAGGATGACTTGCTTTTGAGAGTGGCTTTTTCTCAAGAACAGAGGCAAAGTGCAGGAAGGTCCCCTGTAGAAATCAAAGTCCATGTCAATCTCTGCACAGAGCCCAGGGCCAGTTGAAACCAGAGCTCTTTACATGAGCAGCAGGGATAGATACTAAAGCACAGGAATTTATGATAGCCACTATCCTGATCCTAGAGAAAAACTGGAGCTTATGCATGGACTTCTTATATGGGACATCAGTCAGCACAAGGAAGAACTCCAGGCCCATGCAGGGACCCGGAGCAAAGCGAAGTGAAAAGTGCCACGTCTCACAGACATCAGTCAGGTTCTGACAGCCAGAGGTGTCTGAGCCTGGTCAGGATTGTCAGAAATAGGGATATTCCAGCAGAAAAGCCCCTCCCAGGAGGATAACTTCTCTGAAGGAAAATGTTCATTCCATGTAGAGAAAGATCTTAGTTCTCATGTTAACATATCCTCTAAAGATGATGGTCTCTGTTTCTCATAACCAAGGAATTTCTTTCCAAATACACTAGTTTCTTCTAACTGGAGAAACAAAACAAAACAAAACAAAACAAAAACCTGAGAAGGCTTAGACTTAGGAACTGTCCTAAGCCCATTTTGTTATTCTCACTATTCCCACTGTCTAGATGGAGAACAAATATTTGTCAGCGAACACTGGTATTCTTGGTTGGTATTTAAACCACGTGCATCTTAGAAAATTATTGTTTATTGTTTAAAATACAATAATTTACTATCACCCCTTTGCCACAATAAAATAATTCCATTAGAAAGGGGACCAGCCCATCAGGAAATGCAATGGAAACTTACACCCTCCAGAAACCTTAAATCTGGACCATATTTTCTGTAAGTCCTCAAATCAATGTTAATTAGCTTATGTGGATTTGTCAAAGGAAGGTGGTTAGAAAGATTCAAAGTAAAAAAGCACTCTGCTATAGTGTTACAATCCCATTGGGAGTTAAAAAACGAAAATCTCCACTACCAAAAACTCAGCTTTTAGGTCCATTCTGAGTAGAAATCAGACTAAAAAATGTCACAGAATAAAACTTCCTCTGATTAAAAGTCTCTAATTTCAAATTTCTGAAGCAACATCCTTTCTTCTCGAATACTCAAATAACTGCAAACTGAGATAAATGGATAGACCCCTCTCATGTTCTGAAGTTCTGAATTGTCTGCTTAAAAGATAAGAAACAGCTTTATATTTTGATAAAATGGTCACTTGTGGTTAGGGTTCATAAATCTCCCTTCTCTGAGGACTGTTCATAATTTACATCCAGCCAAGTAATACCACTCAGGATACCCAGTTTCCTCAATTCCAAACAATCAATGAAGAAAGAAACTTTTAAATTTTCTGACTGAAACAGTTTTTCAGGTTTCTGTGTATGTTTTAGCATTAGTTTGAGTGACAAATTTCCTTAGCTAGTTATTTCCCACTTATTCCTAAATCTATAATGGGCCTCATAATTTAGTGAACAAGTAGAGAAGCACTGTCATTTCCAGCACTACAGAATCTTACAAAGGAAGTAAGCACTTCCTTTGAAATTTTGAAAGTTTTGGTGTGTTTAGGGGGAAAGTATAGTTATACTTACTGTCCCACTTGACCAAAGAGCAGCTGGGAATCTCAAGAAGCAAACACTATATTCATGTTCTCCCAGCAAGCCCCTTGGCAACAAACCACAGTCTGTAAGTCTTCCCAAAACACAGTAATAAACCAGCTTCTATTCATTCTTTTTTTCAAACTGCAAGCTGAGAGACCCATGAGCAGCTTGTGAAACCAATTTAGTGGTTTGTAGCAACAATACTTTTTTTTTAAACTAACTAGAATAGAAAATATCGGAGTACACTGTATGAAGGAAAAGGAAGAACTGTTTCATGAAACTTGTTTTAGATATGTATACAAGAACACCTACACAAGCATACCAGGTCATAATGTAAAATGTATTTATTACTGTGAATCTCAGTCATAAGAATTTGGAAGCTACTCCTTTCTAGGGGTCCTCAACCCCCAGGCTGTGGTAGTGTCCTCGGCCTGTGAGGAACCCTCCGCACAGCAGGAGGTGAGCCGCGGGCCGAGCAAGCGAAGCTTTATCTGCTGCTACCCATTACCACCTGAACCATCCCCCCACACCCCATCCGTGGAAAAACTGTCTTCCACGAAACTCGTCCCTGGTGCCAAAAAGATTGGGGACTGCTGCTCTAGACTATAAGTTTCGTGAGGAAAAAGATCAAGTGTACCTAATTCATTCATTCTATATACCCAGCAACTACACATAATGCCTGGCATTTATAATAAGCACTCAATAAATATTTATTGGCTGACTATTCAATATGCATTCTTACATTATTAATACTGTGGTCCATAAATCAAAATTTGGACTGAATCTAAGTAGTTAGACAATATCTTTTATGAGGCACTAAGAAAATAACATTTGATTAGTAAATTTAACAATTTCTCCCTTGCTTGCCCTCTGATTGATGGGCTAAAAAAATGGTAGATCCCAGCAGGAAATGAGAGAAGACAAGGTCTTGTGAACTGACAAACTAAATGATTACCCTTAGGATATATCAGACCAGCATGGTTTATGACCTTCCTATGTACATATTCTGACATAATATGCACAAACGTGTACAGCGAGAAAAGCACAGGATTTAGAATTAGTTAGACATAATGACAACTAATGACTAAATGACCTTGGGCAAATTGTTTTAACTTCTCTAAGCCTAATTTCCTCAAATGGGAAAGCAAGTTGTGACAACTATAAATGGTTACCAAAATATAGGTGTAACTTCTACAAGAACATATAGGAGAAAATCTTTGCAGCACTGGGTTAGGCAAAGATTTCTTAACGACACAGAAAGCACTAAACGTAAAAGAAAAAGTTTGTAAAAACTATGCTCTTTGAAAGACACACTTAAGAAAGCAAAAAGTAATCTACAGACTGGGGAGAAATATATGCAAAATATGTCTGACAAAGTGCCTGTAAACACAATATATAAAGACAAATATGTTAATAAAAAATAGGCAAAATATTTGAACAGACCCTTCACCAAGAAAAGATACAGACTGCAAATAAGCACATGAAAAGATGCCAGCCAAGTGTACCATTTATTGATGGGAAAATAAAGAAATAGATAAAAGTACAGATCATGATATGTAACACTAAAGAATGAAAAGAATCCTTTCTGAATATTTGCCCAGATTATAAACTACTAATATAGTTTATATTACTATACTGAGATCAAGGACAATGTCTTCAAAGACTAGGAACTAAATAAATGTTTATACCTAGTGTATTGTGAATGAGTTTAAAATCATGACGCCATTTAAAATGTCGATCATTAATTTTTTTAAAACTGCAAAGCAGTATTTAGGATGGTAGCAAGTTGAATAAGTGAACTTTCTTAGAATTATGTAATTGCCTTGAACTATCTGTGGTAATAAGGATGTAATTTAAAGTGCTGAATTAGAGTTACTGGCCACAACTGAAAAGTAATCATTACTGAAAGTAATCATTTAGTATTTTCATTGCCTTTTTTACTTACATAAAGAAAAATATTTCAAAGCTATCTCATTTAGTGATACAGATCAGAATCTCTGGTCAGTTAACTATGACCTCTGTTTCTTTCCAGGTTTGGTTTTTAAGGCTGAACGCTTGGGTCACATTCTAGCTTTATACCTATTGAAAATAAAACTGTACCTTCCCTTTGGCCCAGCAACTCTATTTCTAGAAATTTATTATAATTATGTGAAATGACATTTTTCTAATGTTATTCACTGCAGCATTTATTATAAAAACAAAAGCCTGGAGACTGGAAATTAAAGTACATCTATGCAATGGAATCCTATCTAGAAATAATAAAAACAAGGGAGCTTTTTATATATTAATATGGAGCATTTCTAAGCTAGACTAAGTGAAAAAAAAGCAAGGTACAGAATACTGTAGATGGTATGGTACCATTAGTATAAAAAAGGGGAAAGGAAAAAAAAGGGGAAAGGCACGCTCGCACACACACACACACTTGCTTGTCTATACATAGAGTACTTTTAGAGACACAGAAAATTAATAACATTAGTTGTATGTGAAGAAGAGGAGTGAATGGCTGGAGGACAGAAGTAGGAAGACTCTTCACTATATATCCTTTTCATAACTTCTTGAATTCTGAATCTTATGAATACATTACCTAGTTTAAAAAATTAAATTAAAAAATAAACTTAAAAGTCAAATAATAGGGCTTCCCTGGTGGCGCAGTGGTTGAGAGTCCGCCTGCCGATGCAGGGGACAAGGGTTCGAGCCCGGGTCCGGGAAGATCCCACATGCCGCGGAGTGGCTAGGTCCGTGAGCCATGGCCGCTGAGCCTGCACGTCCAGAGCCTGTGCTCCGCAATGGGAGAGGCCACAACAGTGAGAGGCCCACGTACCGCAAAAAAAAGGCAAATAATAATAATGAAAGAATTTACTTAGTCTTTCAGCAGTAAGCAAGTCCAAGAAAAAAAAAACAGATTTGACTAAACTCTGACATTTGAATGAAGATACTGACAAGTGTCACAGAGGCACCCATCTGGGCCTGTGTGAGTTCCTTTGGAGACCTGAAATACTGATACAATAAACCCAAAACCTGTACGTGGCATCATTCAGACACTGATTCATCAAATTCCTACTGGAATTACCACTCCTTCATCATCCATTTGATTAAAAAAATAGTTTTAAAGTTTCTTTTCATTACCTGTAATTTTTACCTCAATACAATATGAAGAAGCAGGCTTTCTTACAATGGATATAAGACAAATGAAGTCTGGGTATCTTCAAAGGTCAAAATAGAGTCTTTCATGGGTGAACTCTAATTGTACACAGAGTCTTCTAAATATGACAACATCATAGGGTGGCAACTAAAGGAGTATCAAGACATTCTGAAGTTGTGAGATTCCCTTAAGCATTTCTAAAACTTCTCACATGAGAAGGAAGGGGAGTAATATATGGAATTTTAGGAATGAAACTCTGGCTAACAGGATTATGGGGCATCTAAGAAGTCACGGGATAGGTCTGACTTTCTCAGAGGGGAGGCTGCATTTTTTTTTTTTAATTTCCATCATCTGCTATTAAAATTAGTTCTGCACAAATGTTTGCAGATGCAGAGCAGCTGGCAGTCTTGCTGCATTTTGCTCATTGGTAGATCATAAGCAAGTCAATGAAGAAGGGCTGTTGAATTTTCCATCTGTGTTCCAGTGTTTTCAGAGAACTGTCAAATTTATGCTCTGGGACACTGGATTCACAATGTCAATATCCTATTGAACACTGGCTAGAGCTTGAAAGTTTACATCTAGTCTCTGAAGATAATAAGATTTGAAAACATACTCTCTTGCAGCCATTTGTAAGCAAATCCTTTTTATAGCCATGTGGAATAAACGTATATTATCCTATCTACATTAGTGCTTTCTGATGCATTTGATTTAAAAAAAAAAATCAGAATATAAACATGTCCTACTTCATTAGTTAATCAAAAATGCAAAATAAAACAAGATTACAATTTTCATCCTTCAGACTGGCAAAGATAAGAGACTATAAATGTTTCTAAAGCTATTAAGGAAAAGAGAAAGAGGAACTCTCACATACCAATGGCTGTGAGTATAAAATAGTAAAATTTTTCTGAAAAGTAATCTGATATTGTATCAAAAAAATCTTGAAGATGTTCATTATCTTCGACTGAGGAAATTCCAGAATTTATTTTAAAGAAATAATCTGAGATGTATATAAAGATTTACGTAAAAAAATAAAAAATTAAAAAAACAGAAATAAAGTCACAGATGTAGAAAACGATCTTATGGTTACTGGGGGGAAGCGGGGGAGGGATAAATTGGGAGACTGGGATTGACATATACACACTACTGTATATAAAATAGATAAGTAATAAGGACCTACTGTATAGCACATGGAACTCTACTCAATACTCTGTAATGACATATATGGGAAAAGAATCTAAAAGAGAGTGGATATACATACATGTATAACTGATTCACTTCACTATAAAGCAGAAAGTAACACAACATTGTAAATCAACTATACTCCAATAAAAATTTTTTTTTAAGATTTATGTACAAAATATTCCCTATAGAATTATACACATCGCAACTCAAATATCCAACAACAGGTAAATAGTTAAATTATAGCACATTGAAATGAATACCTTAGTAAAACATAGGGAGACTCTTATTTCAGCCAAATCCTTTAATGAGTCTGATTCATTTTTTAAAAACAGAAAAACAGTGATGAAAAGCAGTGGTCCATTAGACATGCTTGCTTTCTGGTTTTCAAAGTGATATAAGGATAAAACAATTTCTTTTGAATTATGTACATGTTTGTTTTAGACTAATTCCAGCTCTGATTCTAGAAAACTGAGAGTTTAGAGATTTACGTTTGTTTCAGCATCTCACAAAAGGAATTGGTGACTATTAGTACCCACTGGACATAACGGCACAGTACAACATTAGCATGAAGACTTGGCTCCCATCCAAGAAACAATAGAATAGCAACAATAAAAATCAGTGTGTATTCCTATGCCTAGAGCCTACATTAAAAAAAGAAAAGCCAAAGCTCCCTCCCCCAGCAAAAAAGTTTTAGAATATTTACATAAGGTCAGGTGGGTATAAGAACAACTAGAGATAGTGCTCTCTTAACATGGTGATACGGAGCACAGAAGGAGGGCCCCCTGCCTACTTCTCTAGTTTTTTTTATTCTGTCTCACGGCACGTTGATCTAGAAACACTGGCCTTCCTTCGAATTCTCAAATATGCCAAACTCTCTCCACCTCAGCGCCTTTGAACACGTTATTCTCTTTGCTTACACTACTCTTTTCCTTATTTTCTTATGGTGGGCCCCTCCTCACTAAGTATGACTTCTTCAGGGAGGCCTTTCCTAATCTCCAATTTAAGCACTGCTCCCTGTTGTTTCAGTCAGAGAACCATCACAATTTGTAATTACAAATTTGTGTACATGCTTAATTCTATCTTCACTACTATATAGAATAAGCTTCATGAGAGAAGGAACTATGTCTCCTTTATTCATCAATGCATACATAACTGCCTAGAACAGTATGTGCTTATTGCCTAGCACAGTATGTGACACATAGTAGTGTTCAATATATATTTTTAGAATTAATAAATCAATGAATGAAGATATTTTAAAAGCAACTGGAGAAACGTATGAAAACAATGAGAAGATCAAGAGAATCTGGGCGGCAAATACTACTATGCTACCTGTTTGGTAGTATGGCAGTATTTAAAATTTCTTCCAGATTTCTACTATAGTAGATATTCCATATTAAATAATGCATTACTAGTCATAAGTATCAGTGAAGGCATACAGAAAATATGAGATTAAAATCTAGCCATATCCTACTAGATACATTACACTATGATTATAACTAGGAAACTCTAATGGTGCAATATGATACTCATGATCTCAAATTATTAATTATCTACATAATTAAGAATAGGCATAAGCTACATAAATTATGAATAGGCAGAAAAATAAGCTCAAAGCAGCAAGTGAACAACTGAAAAAGTCTGGTTCAAGACTCGTTGATTTTCTGATGTGAATCATAGGAAATCTTTAAAAACATAGCATTTGGTGTCCTTATTTTTCATAATTATACAAATTGGTGACTAAATTACATCAATTTCCTCTAAATCTCAGGTCTGTACATTTTATTTTTTAAAATGTGTCCAGGAGTATATCGTTTTAAAATTCCATGGTGAAAAGTCTAAGAACTAAAATATGATGACCATATTTTCCAGACAAAAAATCAGAATATATGTTGACAAATATTTTAAAACAAGAGTATCAAAAATCTTAAGTACCATCATCTCCATATTACAGATAAGAGTACAGGGACTCAGTCAAGTAATTTATCCAAGATGAAAATAAGAGATAGAATCAGTATTCAAACTAGGTTTTTCTTACTCAGAGGCTCATGCTACTTCCACTTTGCTACAATGCTTTCTGCTGTTCATTTTTTCATTCACTCCAATATTAACTGAGTATCTACTAGATGCTACTGTGATTAAGTAGATATAAGAAAGGAAACTGTAACTTGTCCTTAAAGCTCGAGAATATTTCCAGAATCAAAATAAACCTAATGGGGGGGGGCTGGGGGAGGGAAGGAGGGAGGGGGAGAGAGGGAGGTTCCTTGAAACAAAGAGGGATCAACTGTCTGTCTTTTTCTTTGTTAGATCTGCTCAAACAGCATGTGACATCCATTTGAGGCCTCTGGCCCATCAGAAAGTCATCAAAACAACATGCATTGTTTCCAAGTCCCAGCCAAGGCTCATGAAAATTAAGCTGGTAAAAGCAATGCCATAAATATAATGTTGGAATTCTAAATTTTGACACCTAAAGATGTAAGAGAATTAGAATGCTAGAAAGACGAAGGCTGTTTTTAAAAACTTAATGTTATAAAATAATTTGTTAAGAATCAAATAAAAAAATAAAATGCAAACCAAGTACAAGGCCACACTTAATATAGTTATGCACATGCTGCTAGGAAAAAAAAGACTTCTAGGGCTTCCCTGGTGGCACAGTGGTTAAGAATCTGCCTGCCAATGCAGGGGACAACACGGGTTCGATCCCTGGTCTGGGAAGATCCCACATGCCGCGGAGCAACTAAGCCCATGTGCCATAACTACTGAGCCTGCGCTCTAAAGCCCACACGCCACAACTACTGAAGCCCACGTGCCTAGAGCCCATGCTCCGCAATGGGAGAAGCCACCACAATGAGAGGCCTGCGCACCGTAACGAAGAGTAGCTCCCGCTCGCTGCAGCTAGAGGAAGCCCACGCCCAGCAACGAAGACCCAACACAGCCAAAAATAAATAAATTGATTTTTAAAAAAGTCTTCTAGTCACACCTCCATTCATTTATCTGTCCATTATCCATCTCACCAGCTGGCCATCAAACATCATTGAGTGCCTATTACATGGGACACTCTGCTGAATGGTACATAAGGATGAATCAAATGTGGATTGCACTCTTAAGTAGTCTTCAGTGCTAGAAGGAAAAAATAATTACAAGGTAGAAAGGAAAGCTTACTTTCTGCTTAAGGATTAGGGAGGGCTTTGTGGAGGAGGGGTGTTTAAACTGGACCTTGACACACAGAAAAGATGTGGACATATGGAAACATGAGGAGAGTGTACTTGTGTATTTCGACTGGGTGGAGGCAGCAGGTTGAATACCGTAAGTAGGTTAAATGGAATCCAGGCTTCATCCTGGAGTCCATGATTTTGCTATTAACTCAGCCCACTTAGCTCATAATGTTGAGATACTTCCCACTTCTAAACTATAAAATGGAGCTAATACTATTCTCCTCCTTGCCTGGGATTTTGTGAGGAGTAATTAATACTTACAAAGGAGTAATATTCTCAGAGGAAGTTTCTTTTCCTGAATTTTAAAAGACAGAAAATCACTTTACACATTACATTTTCTTTCCTAGTTTCTCCTTAATAAGTTTTGCATCAGCCATAGTTTCTCTAGCCAAGCCAATCTAATAAATAAACCTAAGATAATTCCTCAAAGTATCACAGAATTCTTTGTCTTCCTTGGATCTGTGTCTTAACCCTTATTAGGCTAACAACAGAAGTAAGACAGAGCAACTGCCTAGGAGGGGTAATAGTGAGATAGAAAATACACTCAGGTGAATTAGTTTGCTGCCATCAGAATATAAGCTTCTTAACATAAAAGAAAGTAATTCTCAGAAACTGGAAGGGTTGTTACAGATGGATTTAGTTCAACTTACACAGATGAGGGAACTAAAGCTGAGGGAGATCTAATGACCAGCCCAAGATTGTCCAGCTAGTTAATGGCAGACCTAGGACTTCCATTTCTGGTCCAGCATTCTTTCCTTTAAACCAGAGGTCGAAAACCAGGACTTGCAGGAAGAATCCTGTCTACAGAATTGTTCAGTATAGCCCCATGGTATTTTTTTTATTAATCTGAATTTTTAAACAAGAGACACACAGAGATTTGTCACATACTCCATCTATTCCCTAAGTCTTAGATAGTCCCAAGTCACATATTCATGCTACCTGCCTGGCTCTGGTAGAATGAATTCTGACCAATTTTCTCTGTGCTGCCTTCTCTAACAGTACACACTGAATTTAATCAAGGAAGTTATTTCCCTACCATCACAAATCTCAAATGCCAAGTTCTTTTTCTTTTCCCTAGTAATATTACCTCATATTTGAACAATACTTTGATATAAATTATATTCTTTGTGTTGGACATTTTATGAAAACACAGAGATAAGTGATATGCTCAAGGTTGCAAAGCTAACTAGTGACAGAGCTAGGGCTAGACCCGAGGATTCAGTTCAGAGGTCTTTTTTTTTTTTCCTTCCAGTTTTATTCACACATAGACAGCACTGTATAAGTTTAAGGTGTACAGCATGATGATTTGACTTACACACATCACGAAACAGTTTCACAATAAGTTCAGTAAACATCCACCATCTCATATAGATACAAAATTAAGGAAATAGAAAAAGAAATTTTTGTGTGATGAGAACTCCTAGGCTTTACTCTCTTAACAACTTTCATACATACAGCAGTGTTATTTATCATGTTGTACATTACATCCCTAGTACTTATTTAACGTATAACTGGAAGTTTGTGGTACCTTTTGACTGCTTTCATCCAATTCCCCTTCTCCCCACTCTCTGCCTCTGGTAACCACAAATCTTACCTCTTTTCCTGTGAGTTTGTTTGTATGTTTTTGAAGTAGAGTTGATCTACGACACTATGTTAGTTCCTGTTATACAAGATAGTGACTTTCTTCTATACATTTCAAAATGATCACCACGTTGAGTCTATGCTATGTCACCATACAAAGATATTACTTAGTTATTGACTATATTTCCCACACTGTACATTTCATACCTGTGACTCATTTATTTTACAACTGGAAGTTTGCACCTCTTAATCTCCCTCACCTACTCCTCACCTATTTCTTTCTTCCCCCATCTCCCTCTCCTCTGGTAACCACCTTTTTGTTCTCTGTATCTATAACTGTTTTGTTATGTTTGTTCATTTGTTTGTTTTTTAGATTCCACCTGTAAGTGAAACCATACAGTATTTGTCTTTCTGTCTGACTTATTTCACTTAGCATAATACTCTCTAGGTCCACCCATGTTGTAGCAAATGGCAAGATTTCATTATTTTTTATGGCTGAGAAATATTCCATTGTATATATATTCCACATCTTCTTTATCCATTCATCTATTGATGGGTTGCTTCCGTATCTTGGCTACTGTAAATAATGCTGCAATGAACACCGGGGCGCATGTATCTTTTTGAATTAGTGTGTTTGTTTTCTTCAGATAAATACCCAGGAGTGGAATTGCTGGATCCTATGATAGTTCTATTTTTAATTTTCTGAGGAATCTTCATGTTATTTTCCACAGTGGCTGCACCAATTTACATTCCCACCAACAATGCACAAGGGTTCCCTTTTCTCCACAGCCTTGCCAACACCTGTTAAATGTTGTCTTTTTGATAGCGGCCATTCTGACAGGTGTGAGGTGATATCTCATTGTGATTTTGATTTGCATTTCCCTGATGATTAGTAATGTTGAACATCTTTTATTGTGCCTGTTGGACATCTGTATGTCTTCTTCGGAAAAATGTCTATTCAGATCTGTCCATTTTTTCAAATTGAGTTGTTTGGGTTTTTTGACATTGAGTTGTATGAGCTCTTGTATATTTTAGATATTAACCCCTTATCAGATATATCATCTGCAAATATCTTCTCCCATTCAGTAGGTGGCCTTTTATTTTGTTGATAGCTTCCTTCACTGTGCAAAAGCTTTTTACTTTGATGTAGTCCCATTTGTTTATTTTTGCTTTGTTTTCCCCTGCCTGAGGAGACATATCCAAAAAAAATATTACCAAGACCAATGTCAAAGAGAGTACACCTATGTTTTCTTCTTGAAGTTTTATGGCTTCAGGTTCTATAGTTAAATCTTTAATCCATTTTGAATTTATTTTTGTGCATGGTATGAGTAGTCCAGTTTGATTATTTTGCATGTAGCTGTTTCTTCCCAACACCATTTATTGAAAAGGCTGTCTTTTCCCCCATTGTATATTCTTGCCTCTTTTGTTGTAGATTAATTGCCCGTGTAAGTGTGGGTTCATTTCTGGGCTCGATATTCTGTTCCATTGATCTGTGTCTGTTTTTGATTACTGTAGCTTTATAGTATAGTTTTAAATCAGGGAGCATGATACTTCCAGGTTTGTTCTTCTTTCTCAAGATTGTTTTGGTTATTCCTGGTTTGTGTCTTCATACAGATTTTATAATTATTTGTTCTAGATCTGTTAAAAATGCCCATTGGTATTTTGATAGGGATTGCACTAAATGTGTAGATTACCTTGAGTAGTATGGTAGTAAGATATACTGTGTTCATGAATTGGAAGAATATTGTTTAAATGGCCATTCTACCCCAGGCAATGTACAGGTTCAACGCAATGCCTATCAAAGTACCAATGGCATTTTTCACAGAACTAGAACAAATAATTCTAAAATTTGTATGGAAACACAGAAGGGGCCTTTTTATTAAGCCTTGAGCCCACAGGACCAAACAGCATATCCCACAATTCATCTATAGCTCAATTCCTTCTTTTCACAAAAATATTTATATCAAACTAAAATTGAACATATTTTACTCAAGAGTATATTTCACACTAGGTATAGGGGGTCTAAAAAATAGAGAGCAGTACCTATGTGCCCATTATATATTCCAGGTTGTAATTAATGTGTTCAAATACAAATGTATAATCAATTATCACAAATGGAATGTAAGATGAACAAAGTGTTAAATGGCTAAAGATTAAAAAAAAACAACAAAAAACTCCTGAAGACTAGAAACTAGAATTTAATAATACACTGCCAACATCTAAACATATGTGAAGTACTGAAGATATCCCAAACCTTAGCTACAGTAGCTATAAGTTTACTGTCAACTGGCCACCAAAAAGTAGTAGGATGGTTTTTAAATGAAAAACAGAAATTAAATCCTTATATTAAACGGAATTAGGGAATTGTAAACCATCTGTAGCAGCCACTTTCCCAATTTTTTGTTAATAACAAAATAATTATGTAAAGTACACCTGGGAGATGAAATTAGAACTTGAAAATTCCCTGAAAACTATAAAATGAACTCAAACTTTTAAAGGCTTCAAGGAGAAAAAAAACATTAAACATATCCATTGAGAAACAGACTGCAAAATTGGCTTCTTAAGATGTATAGGAAGGGGCTTCCCTGGTGGCGCAGTGGTTGAGAATCCGCCTGCCGATGCAGGGGACACGGGTTCGTGCCCCGGTCCGGGAAGATCCCACATGCCGCGGAGCAGCTGGGCCCGCGAGCCATGGCCGCTGAGCCTGCGCGTCCAGAGCCTGTGCTCCGCAACGGGAGAGGCCACAACAGCGAGAGGCCCGCGTACCGCAAAAAAAAAAAAAAAAAAAAAAAAAAAAAAAAAAGATGTATAGGAAGTAGTTTGGTTATCGAATTCAATGGCTAGAGGATCCTGGGACATACAATAGGTTGGTACACAGCTATCAACTTTGTCACCTGAATAGCTATACAATGACAAGTTTCTTAACTTTTCCTAAAATGAGAATATAATTTTTAATTTTTGTCAAATGATGTTTGGGGCACACTCACTGTCATTACTGGTAGAAGTGCAAACTAATATACTTTTCTGGAAAGTAATGTGGCACACTTACCAAAATTCTTTTTTTTAAAATAAATTTATCTATTATTTATTTTTGGCTGCGTTGGGTCTTTGTTGCTGTGTGCGGGCTTTCTCTAGATGCGGCGAGCGGGGGCTACTGTTGGTTGCAGCACGTGGCTTTTCATTGCAGTGGCTTCTCTTGTTGTGGAGCACGGGCTCCAGGCGCGCGGGCTTCAGCAGTTGCAGCACGCGGGCTCAGCAGTTGTGGCTCGCGGGCTCTAGAGTGCAGGCGCAGTAGTTGTGGCGCACGGGCCTAGCCTCTCCACGGCATGTGAGATCCTCCCGGACCAGGGCGCGAACCCGCATCCCCTGCATTGGCAGGCGGATTCTCAACCACTGCGCCACCAGGGAAGTCCCACCAAAATTCTTTAAAAAGGTCTTTGCCTTTTTTCTAGTAAATCTATCTTGCCATGCCATTTTTCTTTCCTCCTACTATCATCACCATCAAATGAATACAACAAATTTGAATCATCAAGGATTTATAACTGCCCTTACGATGCTAGAGACTGAACAAGCCAGGACTTTTTTTCCCCCTCATAATATACTCAATGTAGCATTCTATTCTCACATAGAACTTTACAATACTTGCTTTTTAATAAACATGCTTCAAGCTGGAAGTCTACCAAGTTATCATTAATGACAATTTTTTTCTTAATGACCAAATTAAATTCTTTTGCCTAGTGACAAGTTGAATTCTTGTAAAACAAAAGGCACCTATTAAAAACAGTTTGGTATTAATTTTGAGAGTTAGTAAGTTCAAGGAATGTAAACCCTGAATGATGAGTACCTTTTATATTTTAGGCTATAGGTCTGTAATTCAAACATTCTCCAAATCCTATTTGAGTTGCCTGCATCGGCAGGCGGACCCCCAACCACTGCGCCACCAGGGAAGCCCTGAGTTGCCATTTTTGTGGGTGTCCAGTATGTGTTGAATGACTGTAAAAAGAAAGGAAGAATATAAAAAGAAAGAGAATACACATTTTCCTACCACATTTCAGAAAGGTTTTTGCTAATCTGTACAGAAGTCAAGGCAACAGATTAGTATTAACCTAATTATATATGACATACTATATTGTCTAAATATTGGTTATTCGTAGGAATTTTTATCTATGTACAGATTGATAAAACCACAAATAGGATATATTTTAAGTTCTAATGGGAGTAAAAGAATGAGAAATGTCATCCTATATAGTAAGATTCAACCCTAAGAGGAAATAGATATTTAAATCACAGAAGATGAGGTAGCTCTTTTCCTGGTCCAGACTAACTCCTTGTTCAGGGTCTGGACGCACCCCCCTTCCCCTGAGACTTGGACCCCATCAATTATCCCCTCCCTCACTTTTATCTTCTATATCTTCCCCTGCTCGCAACACTTTGGCTCATTTCCCTCAACATATAAACATTTTCAAGTCAACATTTTTTATAAACATATAAACATTCATCTCATACTTTAAAAACAAAAACAAGACGTATCTTCATCTGATCCTACCATTCTTTTTCTCCTTGCATTCACAGCAGCACTTCTGGAAAAGAGTACTTTATATTCACTGTTTCCACTTGATCAATTTCCTCTTCTACCTACTACAATCAGGTTTCTCTGTCCCACCTCTCCAATGAAACTACTCGAGCCAAAGTCACTGGCGGTCTCCATTCAGAGCACTTTTCTTGGTCTTATTGGATTTCTCAGCTGCATTTGACAGAATTGGACCATTCACTCCTTCCTAAAACTCTCTTTTGGCATCTGTGATACCACTCTCTACTGGTCTTCCGCAAACTGCTTTCCAGTTGTTCCTTCTCAGTCTCTGTCAGATATTTATTTTCTACTTTTACCCCTTAAACATGAGGGCTCTCGGGATTCTGCCCTTGGTATCTATCTCCATGGGCATTCCTTCAGTGATCTCATCTCTCTGAGTTTCAACAAAAGCCTACAAACTAATTACTTCCAAATTTTCATTGCCAGTCCTCTTGGATATCCTACTGCCTAATGGGAACATATCTGCTTAGATGTTCTACAGGATTACACACTCAACATGTCTACAACTGAACTCACACTCACCTTCTTCCCACAGAAGTTTTACTTCTTGTACCTTTGTTAATGGAATCTGTCACCTACTCAGCCCAACCACACTGAAAATCTTCAAGAGCCAACTTAGGCTTCTTCTTCTGCCTCACCTCTCACAATCCATCATCAAGCCCCTACACCGCTTTACTTTTTATATTTTTCTCTAATCTCTCTCATCCTTTCTATCCCAACCACACTTGCCTTAGTTTGGGCCTTTGTGTTTAGTTCTAGGACTTGGCTACTGCAACAATCTACTCTAAGTCGCAGTTCTGACTTTGCTTCTGTGAATAAAGCCCTTTATGTTCTTCATTGCCAAAAGCAGCATTTCCTGTGTCAGAGTTACCTATGCATGCTTATAAAAATGCATATTCCTAGGCCAATGTGCAATTTTACATTCTTCCCAAGTGACTGTGATACAATCTAAAGCTTGAGAAATAAAGGCTAAAGTTTAAGTCCAAAATTCTTACCAAGGCACACAAGGCCCTGCAGGACTTGGCTCTTGTCTACTTAGCTCTCTAAGCTAGCATCTCCCTCTCTCTCCCATCAAGTGCTTTATTATCTAGAATATTGAAATTTTCTGCACTTATCTCCATGTCTTTGGCTTCCATGCCTTTGTTGTTCTTCCCCTTTCTTCATCAAGCCTTACTCAACCTTTATGGAATTATGAAAGAAAGTCCACCACGAAACTGCCTTTATTCTACCAAGCTGACACTTAGCTCCCAAATCCTGTTAACCAAAGACTGAGTTTTGCTGCCATGGTATCACAGAAAGATATCTGGTCTTTGTCCCTGGTTCCAGGCACAGAGCCTAAAACCCTTGTGATTTCCTGAGTGGCAAGGGCAATGGGAGCATCTTTTGTTCTAATGAGGTGACTCTTACTGGGCCTCTAAATAGCTTCAGGATGGGAACTAGTGTCGAGAAAGACCAAGCCTTAATTAGAAGCTTGGAAATTTCAGCCCTACCCCCCAAACACTAGGAAGAGGAGAGGGGATGGAGACTGAGTTAATCATCAATAGCCAACGATTTAATCAATCATGCTTAGGTGATGAAATCTCCATAAAAACCCCCTAAATGACAGGGTTCAGAGAGCTTTCAGGTTGGTGAACACATCAAGGTGCTGGGAGGGTGAAACAGTCGGAGAGGTCATGGAAGCTCCATGCCCCTTCCCCCACAGCTTGCCCTATGCATCTCTTCCTTTTGCCTCTTTCTGAGTTGTATCCTTTACAATAAACTGGTAACAGCAAGTAAGGTGCTTTCCTGAGTTCTATGAGTCATTCTAGCAAATTACTGAACCTGAGGAGAGGGGTTGTGGGAATCCCTGGCTTTGTAGACAAGTTGGACAGAAGTGTGAGTAATCTGGGGACCTGATACTTGAGACTGGTGTCTGAAGTAAGGATAGTCCTGTGGGACTAAGCCCTTAAACTTCTGGAGTCTGATGCTAACTCTGGGTAGTTAGTGTCAGAATTGAATTGACACCTAGCTAGTGTCCTCAGAGAATCAGAGAGTTGGTTGGTGTCAGGAGGAAAAACAATTCTCACTTGTCTTTAGAAGCATATGCATTCTCTGAAGGAGATGGAACTTATGATTAAGAAAATAAGTAAAATTACTATCATTCTCCATCTTTAAGAATCTACTGCAAAAAAAAAAAAAAAAAGGCATCTCACACTCTAATACAACCATAAACAACGAAGGAAGACTCTCTGGGAATTTCCAGTGACCACATTTTCAAAAACAATCCATGAAGTACACCCACTTGACCTGTTAAAATTGCTGATAGGAAACTGGAATTCATGAAGAGGAAATGTAACAATGTCTTTCAAAGTACTGAAGTGGATTAAGTCTAATTCTACAGCTTCCTGAAGAAGAAAGCCCATGTTTATATATGGGTTACTACCACCCTCCAAACTTAAACTCACATCAGTAAATGTTAGATTTGATTAAGAGTAATTTTCACAAAAACTTAAATATCATGATTCAAGTGAATTTTTAAAAGAGGTTTCAACCTTCATCAGAGGGCCTCTTTGTTTTCTCTTTAGAAAACTGCTTCCATTATAAAAATGTGTTGTTCACTGTGAAAGAAAAACATTAAAAATATAAAAGCATATAGAACACATCAAGTATTAAAAACTACCCATGATTCTACCATCCAGAGAGATTCAATGTTTTTATGTACTACCTTCTAGTTACACACATACAAAAGTATTTTATTGGGGACTTCCCTGGTAGTCCAGTGGTTAAGAATCCGACTTTCAGTGCAGGGGACGTGGGTTCGATCCCTGGTCAGGGAACTAAGATCCCACATGCCTCCGGGCAACTAAGTCCACGCGCTGCAACTACTGAGCCCATGCGACGCGCCTTAACTAGAGAGAAGCCCAGGCGCCACAAGTAGCGAGAAGCCCAGGTGCCGCAGCGAAGAGCCCACACTCCACAATGAAAAGACCTCCCGTGCTACAACTCAGAGCCGACGCAGCCAAAAATAAATTAATTTTTAAAAAGTGTTTTACTAAGTAAAAATGATTCCATACTGTAGAAGTGTTTTCAAATATGCTTTTTTAAATCAAAATTTCCTATCACCATAATTTTTAAAATTAAGTTTATTTAAATTAAACAAATGAGACAAGAATACATTGTTTAAAAAATTCCAACTACACTTTAGAAAAATTCCAACTTTCCCTTTAGAAAAAGCCCAGGCTCAGTCTCCTACCAAGGTAAGTGCACCTATTAGCCAGATTTTTATTTTTTTATTATTTTAAAAATATTTATTTATTTATTTAGGCTGCCTGGGTCTTAGTTACGGCATGCAGGATCTTTGTTGCGGCATACAAACTCTTAGTTGCATCATGCAAACTCTTAGTTGTGGCATGCATGCGGGATCTAGTTCCCCGCGACCAGGGATGGAACACGGGCCCCCTACATTGGGATCATGGAGTCTTACCCACTGGACCACGAGGGAAGTCCCTAGCCAGATTTTTAGATATGTGTACGTGTGTATGTTTATACAACAGAAATGTTTTATTTTACATAAGTAGTATTATATTGTATTTACTGTTCTGTAATTTGCTTTCTTTAGTCAATGTTATTTGGAAGATCTTTCCCTGTTAGTACACATAGATTTATCCCATTCTTCTTAAGCACTACCTAGTGTTCCCGAGTTTAAGCATTCCCCTATGAATGAATATTTAGGTTTTTGGTTTTATTTTGTCTTGTTTTGCTATTACAGATAATGCTACAACAATCATTCTTGCAGCTCATGCTTGTATTACATGTAAGAATGTTTTTCCTAGGGTAGATAACAAGAAAGGGAACTGCTGAGTCATAAGGTACAGGTATTTTAAATTTTAACAGATACTACATCAAATTGCCCGCCAAAGTGGCTGTACCAAATTATATGTCCACAAACAGTTTATGACAATACTTCTTTCTCTATCCCCACATCATACCAGATATTATCACATTAAATATTTTTGCTAACGCAATGGGTGAAAATTTTTATCTTATTTTTAAATTTCTCTAATTACTAATGAACATATTTCTCTAATTACTAATGAACATATTTTCTTATGAGTCATTTTTATTCCCTCTTCTATGAATTTGTTTTTTACTATTAGGTATATTTTGTATTATTTTTAGGAGTTCTTTATGTATCAGGAGTACAAAGCATTTGCTATGTATATTATGAATATTTCTCAATCATTGCTTGTTTTCTAATATAATTATGGTGTCTTATTTTATTAAAATTTATATTTTGATATAGTCAAATTTATTAATCTTTTTTTTAGGGTTTTGTGTTTTGTCACCTACTTAAGATTTCTTTCTTTCTCAAGGAAACATAAACATACTTTCCTATATTTTTCCTCTAATAACTTTATATATTTAAAAGTGTTTAGGCCTGTAATCCATCTAGGATTTATTTTTGAGTTTGATCTAATGTGGAACTCTAATTTTACTATTTTCCACTTGGAAAGCTAATTACCAACTCCAGTTGTCATTCTTCCTATCACCACTGATTTGAAACATTATTTCTATCGTAGTAAATCCCTATATATACACATAGATCTGTATCTGTTCCATTAATTTATACTGCTTTAGTAATGGTTTATAATATATTTTGCTATCTGCTAGGGCACATCTCTCACTCTCTTATTTAAAAGTATCTTGCTATTCTTGAGCATGTCTCTTCCACATGATTTCTAGAATCCAGTTCTAACAGAAAGCCTGTTGGGATTCTGACTGGGATTGCATTGAAGCTGTAAATTAATCGGAGTAGAAATGGCATCTCTGCAATATTAAGTCTTCTCTTCAAGGAACATGCATAGATCTCTACTTACTCAGGTTTTCTTTTATATCCTTCAATAGGGTTCTCATACAGGTCTTACAGATTTCTTGTCAAAATGCTGCCATGCACAGTGGGCACTCTATGAATGGTAGCTACTATTATTACTAAGGGTTTATTGGTTACAGTATACTAAAAATAACTAAGGAAGCATATTCTAGAAACCACTGTCAGTTTCCCAGGACAAAACTAAATCTGGATCCTAAATTATCCTTCAACCCCCATCTCCCTTCCTATTCTTACCTCTATTCATACCAAAAGGTCCATTTTTAAGAATTATTTTAAAAACAAGTTTTTAAAAATCTAATTTTAGTCAGTAATATATTAACTCATTAGAGAATATATTTAAGCCTTGAACAGTCTCTGGGCAGATCCTTAATAGAACACTAAGACCAACTAAAAATACATATCCAAAACATAGCATGTAAATCACATTTCCTGTGCGGGAACAGAGGTTTCTACTCCAAGGATCCACAGGTCAAGTTAACAGAATTATCTCTCAGCCTGTTCTGCACGCCTGCGAATAATTACCATAAAACGCAAGGAAGAAAACCCAATTAAAGTACTCGTTCAAATTATATTTCATGGTTCCAAAGACACTTTACCAAGAGTATATAGTATCTTTGAATGCTAAAACTGAACAGGACCTTAGAACTTCAACTCTTATTTCTTACATGAGAAAACTAGGGTCAGACAGATGAAGAGACTGCCTAGGGTCACAGAGTTAAATGGTAGCAAAGCCAGATGAATGGCTCTCCTACCACGCCAATGTTACTTCTTCCAGGTCATGCAGCTTGTGTTACTTTGGGGCCACCTGTTTTATTTATTTATTTATTTAATAAAGTTATTTATTTATTTTTGGCTGCATTGGGTCTTCATTGCTGCACGCAGGCTTTTTCTAGTTGTGGCGAGTGGGGGCTACTCTTCGTTGTGGTGCAGTGGCTTCTCTTGTTGCAGAGCACGAGCTCTAGGCGCATGGTCTTCAGTAGTTGTGGCTCACGGGCTCTAGAGCGCAAGCTCAGTAGTTGTGGTGCACAGGCTTACCTGCTCCGTGGCATGTGGGATCTTCCCGGACCAGGGCTCGAACCCCTGTCCCCTGCATTGGCAGGGAGATTCTTAACCACTGTGCCACCAGGGAAGTCCCGGGGACACCTGTTTTATTTCATAATATTCCTATGGACGATATTTTGGTAACAATACCCAGGATTAGTAATTAATTAATGTTATAAAAGCAAACTGTTACCATAGAATACATTTAATAGCATAAAAAAATGTCTTGGAGCACATGTGGGGATCTTTTACATTTGGGATATTATCATTACGGAACTGTTTAATGAGGATTAATGGAGGATAAGATTGAGTTTTAGAAGGAAAAAAAAACCCAAAAAACCCCAGGGCACTTCAGGTGTATTTCCTAGATCCTCTTTCCTAGATCCACCAAAAATGACATACGGAATTCAAGATTAGAGTTTAAGACAGGAAGGATAAAGCAGGCCAATCTTCAGCAGGAGCTGTTAAGACAGTGGGATCTGAAGTCAGACTACCTGGATTCTAATCCTGTTCTACCCCTTATCTGTTCCTCAATTTTCTCATCTCTTAAATGGAGATGAAAAGAGCACCTATCCTCAGAAAGTTGCTGGGATCATACCTACAAAGAGCTCAGAACAGTGCTTGGCAGAGAGTAAATGCTCAGGAAATATTGGTTATTCTTATTTCTGTCTCTTTGGAGAGAAGAAACTTTCTGGTCATCACAGAACAGGGAATAGACCTATTTTTAAATGGTCTTCTGCACTGGAAGTTAGGGGATGCTATTGCTAAATATTAATTTTAGAAAAGAAGGAAAGAATTTTCAGCTTTGTAATTTTTTAAAAATTAATTAATTAATTTTATTTATTTTTTGGCTGTGCTGGGTCTTCGTTGCTGTGCGTGGACTTTCTCTAGTTGTGGCGAGTGGGGGCTATTCTTCGTTGCGGTGCGCGGGCTTCTCATTGCGGTGGCTTCTCTTGTTGTGGAGCACCGGCTCTAGGTGCGTGGGCTTCAGTAGTTGTGGCACACGGGCTCAGTA
>NC_041227.1:93903742-93904784 GCF_002837175.3 Physeter macrocephalus | reverse complement strand
CATTGGCAGGTGGATTCTTAACCACTGCGCCACCAGGGAAGTCCAATATAGTGGAATATTATCCTGCTATAAAAAAGAGTGAAATACTGATACAGGCCACAATATGGATGAAGCTTGAAAATACTATGGTAAGTGATAGAAGCCAGTCACAAAACACAACATATTGTATGATTCCATACATATGAAAGTTCAGAATAGGGAAATCTATAGACAGAATGTTGATTACTGATTGCTTAGGGTTCAGGGCAAATAGGACGGTGATAACCAAAGGGTAAGAGGCTTCTTTCTGAGGTGATAAAAATGTTTAAAAAATTGACTGTGGTGATAGGTACACAAATCAGTGACTATACCAAAAACCACTGAACACTTTAAATATGTTAACTAAATAGTATGAATTCTATGTCAATAAAGTTGTTAAAAAATAATAAGTCCGAAAAACATTTTAAAAGATCATCCCGGGAATTCCCTGGTGGTCCACTGGTTAGGACTCCGTGCTTTCACTGCCGAGGGCCCGTGTTTGATCCCTGGTCGGGGAACTAAGATCCCACAAGCCATGTGGCCAAAACAATAAAATAAAGTATAATAATAATAATAAAATGGATACCTTAAAAAAATATATATATCATCCCATGAAAAGCACCTGGACGCATACTCATCTGATTTAGGTTCTAACCATGGATACTTTTGCCAACACTCAGTGGAAGAACCAGGATAGGTCAGACTTAATCACAGGCTGGAGCCCCTGCACCAGTAGTTTTCATATGTTTAGTGCCTATCAGAATCACCCAAGAGCCTGTTAACAATACACAGTCCTGAACTCTATCAAGAGAGATTTGGTAGGACAGAGATGAAGCCCATGAATCTGCTTTGCTATGTACCCACATGTGTCTAGTGCAGATGGATAGCAAACACATTTAATACAAACACTTCCCTGTACTGTGCTATCTGGATGAAACCCATCAGATTTTTTTTTTTTTTTTTTTTTTTTTTGCAGTACGGGGGCCTCTCGCTGCTGTGGCCTCTCCCGCCGCGCGGCAGAGGC
>NC_041227.1:93895638-93903567 GCF_002837175.3 Physeter macrocephalus | reverse complement strand
GCTCACGGGCCCAGCCGCTCCGCGGCATGTGGGATCTTCCCGGACCGGGGCACGAACCCGCATCCCCTGCATCGGCAGGCGGATTCTCAACCACTGCGCCACCGGGGAAGCCCAATGAATGTTCTTTTTATTTTTATTTATTTATTTAATTAATTAATTTATTTATTTATTTATTTATTGTGGTATGCGGGCCTCTCACTGCTGCGGCCTCTCCCGCTGCGGAGCGCAGGCTCCGGACGCCCAGGCCCAGCGGCCACGGCCCACGGGCCCAGCCGCTCCGCGGCACGCGGGATCCTCCCAGACCGGGGCGCGAACCCGGTCCCCCTGCAACGGCAGGCGGACGCGCAACCACTGCGCCACCAGGGAAGCCCCTGAATGTTCTTTTTAAATGGTCATCTTAAGAGGTTCTATGATATCCCACTATTGGAAATATTTTTGGAATATCTGCTTGGAAACTGTGTTTAAGCCAGTTCATGACTCACAAAAATTTATCTCACTAACTTATAGACAGGCCTATGTTCTTTTCCTTTCTTTTACTAAAATTATAAATTTTGTAAATAGGGCTTTAGAGTCCACTTCTCTGCTATGCATCTCCCTGCCAAATCCCTTAAACAGTCTTTCGATGTGCCATCTGCCCCAGGGTTATGTACCAACTCTTGTCCCACAACTTTGAAGGCAGGGCCTGATTATTTTAAACATTCTTACGCCCTTAGGGCCTGAAATATTAAAGACACTCAACTAAGCTGTTTTAGATTGGTTAATTAATATTCATCAGATATGGATACAAGTTATTTTTGGCTATTTCCAAAAATCAAATTCTCCTTCAAAGGAAGATTTGCTACCTTTGGAGATACTTAAAAGAACTGAAGGCAATGCCAAAAAAGGAGCTCCAAAGATACTAAGCAAAGTTGCAACATTTGCACAAGTACATTGTCCACTTCCCTTGGGGACTAGACAACGGACTTTTGAATGTATAAGTTCTTTCATGTTTTTTAAAAGAATTAATCTTATTACTCAAATCCTGGAACTCCTTAACTGAAATCTTCCAAATAAATAAAGAAAAAACTTAAAGTCCAGAGCCAAATTGGCTACTCTTCATCAACATCTGCCTTAAACGTTTTCTTGCTTTTAAAAACTCTCTCTCTCCAAGATAAGACTAGCAATCAGAGTCAAAGTGCATCAACCCTGCCAAAACCTTAATTACATTTCAAATCCTTTCCCTAAGTTTTTCATCAAGAGTTTCTCCAAACCTCCCTTAGCTTTAGAAGATTTATTATTAAAAACTATACTCTTCCTTATTGTAAAAATGACTTACGTTTCAATACAACTTCTCTTATAGGAAATTTAAAACATCTCCAAATCTCTGTAAGTAGGAAAAGAAATGTCTAAGTATCTTTCCAGTTACCATACTTCTCCCCCTTTTACTAGCAAACAGTATTTCCCGGTATCATGGCAATACCTGCACAGCTATAAAGATACAAAAATCAAGTCTCGGGGCTTCCCTGGTAGCGCAGTGGTTGAGAGTCCGCCTGCCAATGCAGGGGATATGGGTTCGTGCCCCGGTCCAGGAAGATCCCACGTGCCGCAGAGCGGCTGGGCCCGTGAGCCATGGCCGCTGAGCCTGTGCGTCTGGAGCCTGTGCTCCGCAACGGGAGAGGCCACAGCAGAGGCCACAGCAGTGAGAGGCCCGCGTACAGAAAAAAAAAAAAAAAAAAAAAAAAAAAATCAAGTCTCCATTAGACCTAGTTCCATAACCACAGTAAGATTAAAAAAAAAAAAAAAGAACACCACAAAATAAGACTCAGTACCTGAATTTAATTAACTCTAAATGGATAAATCATCCAATCGAAAATGAATGGGTCTCAAAGGACATTAGGAGAAAAATAATCACAGATAAGAGAGACTGTTATATATTTGAAGTCTTAAAAGTATAAGCTAATTATAACTCATATATTGTAAATGCCATACAAATTCCCATGGTCATATAGCAGTGATATTTAACGATTCTTACTATTAACCTTCTGGAACCAGGTACCTACCTGTACACAGATTCCTGAGAATTCCCAATATGAGTTAAATTCTATGGGAAAATTGTCAGTATCTGTTATTACTAGTTCTCATATTGAGCAAAGAAACACCCACCCCATTACTAACATACTACATCACTACATGAGTCACTTTAAAACAAGATTTTCCTCCTTCGTTTAAAAACAAGACAACTCTATACCAAGCAATGAGTGATAAGGTACAAATTTAGACAACTTTACTTCCAGTAGAACATACCTGACAGCACTTGAACAAAAGCATATTATTGATCTTAGAGTTTTACTTTCTGTCACTGTTATTCTTACTTTTAAATTCTGGATCCTCAAGAAAAACATTCAGAGGTTGCATCCTTGCCCATAGTAACCTGCAAAATAAGTACTTCCTCTGAGAAAAGGGGGGTCTATTTGTCTTCCTACATGGCAATTTCTTAAGCTATATTTATGCCTTACTCTTTATATGATTAATTATATTTGAAGCACCACAATCTGACCCAAGCAACTGAAGTCCCAAAGTATATTAAGCAACAACTGCATGTTATTCAGAGAGTAAGTGTACAAAGATTATGATATCATTATATAAACAATAAGTACTTTTTGTCAGTGGTATAAGATCTTGTCAGACATATGTGTCAATGCTGTAATACAGATCACCTATAACTGTTTACGGTTCAGTGTAGCTTTACTTGAATACAATTAACATCCTTGATGATTGACTTCCCAGATGAATTTTATCATTAGGGCTTCCTGACCTCTTGCATTCCACTTAATATCACTTTGTCTTTTAAAAACCTTTACATCATAAATTTAAAAGAAAGCAAAAAATTTTTTGCATTAAAAAAATCAAAATATTCTTCTGTGTAAATGACATACATCCAACTTGAACAACAAAAAAGAAAAAATTAGCATATTTTGGGGGATCATGTTAATTTTGGCTTATAAATTTGGAGGCAGTAATGTTAGAGTTTTCCCTTGAAATACATAACCCTCATCTTAACCCCTAAAATAGTGACATTATTCCCTTGGCTACACTCATCTGTTATAAATTTTGGCTGGTGTGGCAGGAAAAAAGAATCATCACTGGTCCATGTTGCACATGAGGAGTCAAGCTGAGCCCTGGACAACTTCAATTTCTTCATCCTAAAACAGCACATGTTATACCTATGCTAACAGCAAAAGCTACTAAAAGGGCCAGGTTCTATGCTAAGCATCTCACAAATAATTACTCTCGAGGTACATCAAATATGCATTTAATTTATGCTAATTTGATTACATGTGCTCATAAGAGAATAAATATGAATGAAAATATAAGTTATGTTATAGCTCACATGACTTTACATGCCATTACATTCAACAAGTTCATTCACGGGCTTCTCTGGTGGCCCAGTGGTTGAGAATCTGCCTGCCAATGCAGGGAACACGGGTTAGATCCCTTGTCCAGGAAGATCCCACATGCCGCGGAGCAACTAAGCCCGAGTGCCATGACTACTGAGCCTGCACTCTAGAGCCCGAGAGCCACAACTACTGAGCCCACGTGTCACACTACTGAAGCTCATGTGCCTAGAGCACATGCACCGCAACAAGAGACGCCACTGCAATGAGAAGCCCACACACTACAACGAAGAGTAGACCCCGCTCACCACAACTAGGGAAAGCCCGTGAGCAGCAATGAAGACCCAACGCACCCAAAAATAAATTAATTAATTTTTTTAAAAAAGTGCATGCAACAAAATGAGCATGAGATGGGAGAAACTGTGTCCCCTCAGACAGTCTCAGTTACAGAGTTGTATGCCCAGACCATGAATATTGTTCTTTATGGGTGATTTAAGAGATGTTTTTCAAGGGTAATTTTGACTATAATTTGATTTTTTCCTATATGTTAACTTTCAAACCCTGCTAAGGTGGAACTTCACTGTATCTCATTTGGTCTTCATAAAGAATCTGTGAAATAAGTACAAATATTAACCTCATTTTACAGAAGAATTAACAAGCAGAGAGATCGTGCAACTTGCTTGGCAGAGATAGGATCCAACTTAGGTCTTTCTGATTCCACAGCCTCTGCACTTGACCACTATGCTATACTGCAATATTATATGCCCATTTTCCAGATGAAGAATGAGAGGCACAGAATGATTAAGCAAACTTGTCCAATACTACACTGTTAACAAGTCTTTATACCAGGACTTAAATGCAAGCTTTCTTTTTTTTCCTTTTTTTTTTTGCGGTATGCGGGCCTCTCACTGCTGTGGCCTCTCCCATTGCGGAGCACAGGCCCCAGACGCGCAGGCTCAGCGGCCACGGCTCACAGGCCTAGCCGCTCCGCCGCATGCGGGATCTTCCCGGACCGGGTCACGAACCCGTGCGCCCCGCATCGGCAGGCCGACTCTCAACCACTGAGCCACCAGGGAAGCCCACAAGCTTTCTTTTTTTAAAAAATAAATTTATTTATTTATTTTTGGCTGCTTTGGGTCTTTGTTGCCGCGCGTGGGCTTTCTCTAGTTGCAGCGAGTGGGGGCTACTCTTTGTTGTGGTGAGCGGGCTTCTCATTACGGTGGCTTCTCTTGTTGCAGAGCATGGGCTCTAGGCATGCGGGCTTCAGTAGTTGTGGCATGTGGGCTCAGTAGTTGTGGCTCTCGGGCTCTAGAGTGCAGGCTCAGTAGTCGTGGCACTCGGGTTTAGCTGCTCTGTGGCATGTGGGATCTTCCCGGACCAGGGCTCCAACCCATGTCCCCTTCATTGGCAGGCGGATTCTTAACCACTGCGCCACCAGGGAAGTCCCAAATGCAAGCTTTCTAATTTCAACACTCTTTCTGCATTATGAAAAGATATCTCTTTTCCACTAGGCTACCCTGGAAACCTAATAAAATAACTAACTGATAGAAGCCAGAACAAGTAGTAGAGTACTAAACTAGGGCAGGGGGGAGACTGTGATAATGTGTCCACAAACTAGTGACCCACAAGATAAACCTGTGCCACAGATGTGTTCTGTTTAGCTCTCAAGATACATTTCTTTAAATTTCATTAGTTGTTATGATAGATAAAGTTTGACAACAGACATTCCAAACATCCTTCTCCCTTGCTGCCACTCAATGATTATGATGGAAAGTCATATAACTGCTCTTCCCAGGCTCTCTTGCAGCTAGAGATAACCATGTAACCTACGTTCTGGCCAGAGACTTAAAGAGAAGTCGGCTAGGAATAGGGTTGGTTTCCAGGAAAACTTTTGCTTTCCTGATTAAAAGTAAAGCTAACTGCTGGCACTGTACCTTTCACCCCTTCTTGCATCAAACATGGATGTACTGCCTGGAGCTACAACAGACATCTTTTATGTGGAGACAAGTATAAAAATGGGAATCCAACACACTATCAACAGTAGAACATAAAGACATAAAGAGCTTGGATCCTTACGGTATTGTTAAGCTGCTGAATGAGTTAGTCCTGAACTATATATCTTTGGATTTCCTGCTAGACAAGCCAAAAATATTCTTATGTTTTAAATGGTCTTTTGTTACTTGTAGCCAAAATATCATTCCCAGACAATTCAGTTGCCAACATTTAAAAATCAAGAGAGTTCACGTAACAGTCTGCATTACTAGTGTTTCTTGAAATAGAAGACTTTTCCCACAACACTGGGTCTGCACTCTCACTTGGTCAAAACTGGCAGCCCCTGACAATACAGCTTAAAGTCTCCAACTTGCCACAAGCCTCATTTGGCTAATTTCATTAATTTTGGTCACCTGCATTATCCCACCACTACATTTAAATGTGTGACCTTCTGTATTATACCTCTCAGTAGGTCTAGCCTAGAACCCAGGTGCCTACTTGAATGCCTAGCATTGCAGAAAACCTCCAATCAATTCCTACTAAAGATGCAGTACAGAGCTTTTACTAGAGCAAAAACTCTCCTGAAACTGCCCCAAAGATGAGTTATTCTGAACTTTACCACTAGAACCAAACTAGAAACTATTTAACAGGAGTTAGAATAGTCAATTTTCTAATTCTGGAACTCTGTGAAACCCTAGGAAGCAACATTTATGAATAAACCCCAAGATTTCAACAGTCATCAAAGGTCCAAGAAACCTGCTGGATTTGTTCCACAGAAGTAGCAAGGAAATATAAAAATCACTGCATCTAAATTCCCCAAACAAGAGACTGGGTTGTGATTCAGTAATCTTAACAATAAGGTGAGCTTGCACCACCACTGCACATTACTGGTAAAAGGTTTAGGGTTCTGATGTCCAAAACTGTTAAGCCAGAATTTTACAAAAACTCAAATGTCACAGGCGAGGGATGATGTTGGGGGACATTTCAAAAAGGCTGTCTGTCATTTAGGATAGCTAAATAATGGAGACTTTCACTAGAAGCAGTTTCAAAAAATGACACACATCTCAACTGTCAGAAGACTATTCCTTGTCGATTCTTTGGACAAATACTATAAATGAATGGCTGCATTATTTTAAATATCACTCATGTGTGTCACTGAGCATTAAATTTTGGACTCATATGCTTAGTGCAAAAGGTCACTGCATCTTTATCTAAAAAGAATTTTAATAGCTTTAAGGGTAGCTGTAGATAACCACAAACTACAGTTTTCACTATCTTCAAGTACACTTCATTACATATCACTTCATTACCATTACAGAGATGGCTGTGCTAATTTCAATCCAGGGAGTACAACTTCTCATAAAGTGACCCATGTGAAAGTAATACATATTTGACACAATTCAGTAAAGACCCAAATATATCACCTATCATAAATTCACTTTGGAAGCCAAGCTTCCAAATCATATAATCATGTTAATCTTTAAAAATTAAATACTATTATGTAATAATGTGCAAAAAGCAAAGAATTAAATCTACTTAACATTAGTAATCACTAGCGGCTACTGAACACTATGCTATAGTCCTAGACATTGTGCTAAGCTTTCATTTAGTTATTTCATGAAAGCCAACATAAATCCTGTAATATAAGGAAACTGAAGCTTAGAAAGGTGATTTTCCAAAGGTCTACACCTAGTAAGTGGGAGAGCTGGGATTTTAACTCCAGAATCTGGCCCTAGAACTTAAAGTCAATTTAACCACTATGCTACGATACAGCCTAGTTCCTTAAGAACAAGAATTTAAGACAGAAAATCATTATTAAGTTAGCCAAAGAGGGAAACTGTCCTTTGGGGTCTGGATTTGGCAGGGAAGAAAAGTATACTCAGGGCCAGTGTACAGAATGCTTTTCTTCTGAGGAATATAATCAAGAAAGTTTTAGCAGCATTAAAAAAAATTCATTATTTCAATATCACTGTCACATTGGCTACTGATCTTGAAGAAATTCTGCTCTCAATTTCCAGAATGGTATTTCAGAAAGTCAATTATAAATCAAGTGAAGTAGGCAAAAAGGAAAATGAGAAAAGAGAACTTCCTAATTTGAGGGAGGCATCAAGAGATAATTATCTTATAAGGTATTATCTCAACTATTGACCCATACATTTTCAAATAACACTTTTGTATATCCGAATATCTTCCAAAGGCAACTGTCCATTTCAAAAATTTCTTTCCTTGTCTTTCAATCAGGACCACATGTGATCCCATTCTACACTATAAGGTTTCACTTTGGAGTCCAAACAACTATTTCAGAAAAGTTATTTCTAATTAGAGAATCACTATTACAGTTATTTCAGAAATGTGAGCCACAAATAAAATACAAAATTTAAAAGTACAAAATCAAATTGGAGATTTCAGCATATAAGAAGAAAATAAAACACAGAACCTCAATCATCCAATTTTCTAGATCACATGTTCAAGATAAGGTAACTTGTTTTAAAAAGAGTACACTGAGGGCTTCCCTGGTGGCGCAGTGGTTGAGAGTCCGCCTGCCGATGCAGGGGACACGGGT
>NC_041227.1:93878894-93895606 GCF_002837175.3 Physeter macrocephalus | reverse complement strand
GTGCCCGGGTCCGGGAAGATCCCACATGCCGCGGAGCGGCTGAGCCCGTGAGCCATGGCCGCTGAGCCTGCGCGTCCGGAGTCTGTGCTCCGCAACTGGAGAGGCCACAGCAGTGAGAGGCCCGCGTACCGCAAAAAAAAAAAAAAAGAGCACACTGTACTAGAAGCTTAAATGATATAAAGTCTTACGCACAGTAGGAACTTAATAAATGTTTGCAAGTGAATGCTATTCAATAAAGTGAAAAAAATTTATGGGAAAAAACAAAACAAAACAAAAACAAGCCTGGGACCTGTTAAAACACTATCTTCCTCTAAGTGCCATGAATCACCTGAAAAGACAACTGGAAACAAACCAAAGACTAATTTGGTGAGCAATACCTCTCTTTCTAACTTTCCATGTACTGGCATTCTAAACAAGCTCATGAAACAGAGAGGTTCAAATCATCCTTGGGCATTTAAACTTTTTCACTTTGCGCCACAACTATAGTCTTCTATAAGACAATTTTAAGAACACAAGAAGACTTCTCATGGTTTTGTTTAATAAAATTTTCTTTTTTTAATCTTATAGATTAAAATCCTACAAAAAATGGTGCTTAAATGGAAATCTCCTAAGCATATTTCCTTTCTCCTAAGAGCCCTATATTTAATTTTCAAGATTCTATATCCTGCAAGAATGTTTTGTAGGCAAGTGGAGGAGTTCCTGGATTTTTCAGCCACACCTTGCCTAACCAGACTTCCTTTACAGCCAGCACAATTTCCTTTGAAGTTTAATTGGAAACCACAGAATCAGCATACAAATGCTGAGCTGAGAAAGTTGAAGCTTGTACAGACAGATCAAAAAGGCAAATCAAAATATTGTGCTTACAGAAATCTTAATGCAATTTTTTTCAGTACTCTCTAAGAAGAAATAGGTTGTTTCTATTTTCTGACAGGTTCAATAATAAAAACTGTAATCAAAGTGCAACCAAAGTCTGAACCAAAGCTCTCTTGTTATATCATATGTGAGTTCATCCCGTTGCTTTAGAAATGCATCTTTAAAAAGCTGCATTCAATTTCTACTGTCAACTGCTTGGTACAGCTGGATTAGACAGATCATTCTTCTCACCTATTGTTTCCTTATACAAAGATATATTTACACCCATAAATACATTCAGTGTCCTCAGAGTCTCCATATTTAAAACATATCTATTTACAATAGCCAGGACATGGAAGCAACCTCAGTGTCCATCAACAGATGAATGGATAAAGATGTGGCACATATATACAATGGAATATTAGCCATAAAAAGAAACGAAATTGAGTTATTTGTAGTGAGGTGGATGGACCTAGAGTCTGTCATAGAGTGAAGTAAGTCAGAAAGAGAAAAACAAATACCGTATGCTAAATCTATATTTGGAATCTAAAAAACAACAACAAAAAATGGTCATGAAGGGCTTCCCTGGTGGCGCAGTGGTTGACAGTCCGCCTGCCAATGCAGGGGACACGGGTTCGTGCCCCGCTAGAGAATGGACTTGAAGAAATGGGGAGGGGGAAGGGTAAGCTGGGACAAAGTGAGAGTGGCATGGACATATATACACTACCAAATGTAAAATATTTAGCTAGTGGGAAGCAGCCGCATAGCACAGGGAGATCAGCTCGATGTTTTGTGACCACCTAGAGGGGTGGGATAGGGACGGTGGGAGGGAGGGAGACGCAAGAGGGAGGAGATATGGGGATATATGTATATGCATAACTGATTCACTTTGTTATAAAGCAGAAACTAACACACCATTGTAAAGCAATTATACTCCAATAAAGATGTTAAATCTGTCAATTTCTGTTCTATTTTTCTACATGATTCATAACCTCGATCATTAAAAACACCAACATATTCAGTCTATGATACAAACTAAGGTGACCACTTACAGTGGCTACCATATAGCCAAACATTCAACAGATTAATATGCTGCTGGACTTGTCTGGTGGTACAGTGGTTAAGAATCCGCCTGCCAATGCAGGGGACACGGGTTTGAGCCCTGGTCTGGGAAGATCCCACATGCCGCAGAGCAACTAAGCCCGTGCGCCACAACTACTGAGCCTGTGCTCTAGAGCCTGCAAGCCACAACTACTGAGCCCGTGTGCCACAACTACTGAAGCCCGCATGCCTAGAGCCCATGCTCCGCAACGAGAAGCCACCGCAATGAGAAGCCCGCGCACCACAACGAAGAGGAGCCCTGCTCATCACTACTAGAGAAAGCCCGCGTGCAGCAACGTAGACCCAGTGCAGCCAAAAATAAAATAAATTAATTTTAAAAAAATGCTGCTAAGCATGGCCTAGAAAACTGATAAGCTCTCAAGTGAAAAAAATTTTTAAAGATTACAGTTACATTAGTATTCTGTATGGTGCTCCAGGGTCATTACAAAATCAAACACAACATACTTTGTCATGGAAATTGGCATCTAGAGCTGAGATTCCCCAATTTTTAAAATATGCTATTATTGAGTTAAAAAAATACAAAAGAAAGAAAAAAGGTAAAGAGAAACTAACCCGTGAAATAGGCTATTCATTTGAATTATACTGCCATAAAACAAATATCCTCCCCACCAAATTTGTGTTATAACGAAAAATTGCTTAATAACCAAATAGCAACTCTAAATCACCATCATTATAAAAATGACTAATACTTCACGAGTGCATGCTTATTTGGTGCCAAGCATGATGCTAAGGCATTCTCTCATTTAATGCTTATTTCTGTGAAAGAAGTACTATTATTACCCCTATTTTACAGATGGACAAATTGAAGCACAGAACAGTTAAGTGAGTTGTCTAAGTCTATTAAGTTGTAAAGGCAGGGTTCGGATTCAGGCAGGCTGTTTCCAGACCTTACACTCTTTACCACTATGTTAGACTGCTTCATGTTGCTACAGGCTTTTCTGAAGGCCTAAGAAGAGAGAAATGAAAATACTTTTAGGGATTCCCCACTCCCATGTGATTTATATTAGAATCATTGGCAAATACTATTTTTATTCTAAACCACAATCACTTTCTTAAACCCCAAAGAATCAATGAGCTTCCCTAATAGACTAAGATAATGTGTTATGAGTTGCTAACCTGTGATTTACTTTAATTCCTGCCTGAGACGTGCTAAATATCGTAAATGTGAAAAAAGGGCTCTCCCAAATTGTTGCTCTTTTTATAAAACTGTCTGAAGCAACAACTGGAAAATCATTGCTAATAATTAACTTGCACAGAAATGTCTTCCCTTAAAGTTCAATAAATATAATTTCATACATTCACCTATATGAAGCAGTAAAAAAGAGGTCGTTTTTCTTTAAGTGGGGGAAGGTATAGAGGTGGGAGAGGAAGAACAGGCAAGGGGCAAGGTAATATCTACAAACAGACATTTTGCAAAGATAGAAGCTTCAGTATCTGGCTACCATGCCTTAGACAACAATATCTTACAATAATCACCCTGTAGAGAAAACTGGCTTCTAATTGTGAATGGAACGGAAAGAGATTAATATTTAGAAGTAATAAACATATCTTTCATTTTCTTAGCTGCAAAAATCTTTTGCTCCTCCAACTTTTCCAGTTGATCTGTTAAACATTCCCTGTCCAGCATGCCCTACAGAATTGGCATCTTCTTCCCATGTTCACACTTGGTTTGTGCCTCTCCTATTGCCCTCACCATACTAGGGTTTGTTTTGTTTTAATTCATGCTTAGCTTATAGCTGCCTTCCCCTACTAGACTTTTAAATTCTAAGGCAAGGATAATGCCTTATATCACCCCATAGTGCTTGAGAAGGTTGTCAACAAACTTCTGCTGAACTGAGTTTATCAAGTACCAAGGCATAAGCAGCAAAATGACTCAAATTGCAGTGACTTAAACTAAAGGAGGACAAACAGGAAGCGAAATGGTCCAAAAAAAAGAAGAAATCAAACAGCACCTAGACACGGAGACTAATTCTAACACCTAGAAGGTAATTTAGTCTAGTAGTTGGTCTCTGAGTGTGACAACCAAAGTTTAAATCCTGGCTCTGCCACTCCTAGCTGGGGGAGTCTAGACACCTCTCTGAAAAATCAGTTTCTTCATCTGTAAAAGGGGAACAATTATAGTACTTCTTCAGATCATTGTTGTGATGCCTGTTAGTGCTGAATCCAGTGTCTACAGCACAGCAAACACTTGAAAAATGGTAGCTATGCAGTTATACTTTAAGGTTTCTTGCTCATATCACAAATTTTAACAAATTCACTTTAAAGGAAAGCCAAAGTTAAGGGCACATGTGTTACAGTTCAAAAGAAGTTATCTTTGCTTCTCCAGCCCCATTTTCTGCACTTTACACAGCATCAACACTGTACTGCTTGTGGTTTCCAGCACACACATGCCATTTCTGGCCATGTGCCTTAAGTTCATGCTTAGAAATGCCTGCCTCCCTCCGGCTACTCACCCTCTAATTGCTGGTCAACTCCACTCACTCGTTAAGGCTCAACTCAGAAGTCCTTGCTGGCCTTCTTTCTCTTCCTCAAGGCTTATACATCAATTGTGATTATTACATTGTAATATAATTACTTATTTAATACCAATCTTTCCACTATACTCTAAGCTTCCTGAGGCCAGGGACTAACTGGCTGCTGGATCCCCAATCCTGGCATGAATAAGTAAAGAAATAGATACCTTCAGAATCAAGTATAGCACAGGATACAAAAAGGTGCTAAATTACCTTTTAAAAAAAAATGTATCAAACAGCTCCAAAAAATCTAGGCTATAACACAGTACATTACTTCTGCCCATTTCTTTCTAAGCATATCCTCTCCCACCAAGTAAGTGAAATTATTTCACTTTCAGAAAATCAAGGGAACCATGGGACTTTCATTACATTTCAGAGCCAAGATCACCTCACCTGACTTTCTCTTGACAAACAGGAAAATGAGGGGCACTGTGAAAAGCAGCTATACTGCCCAGCTGCACAAGAAAATGCAGGGCAGTTTGTAAATGTGTCTGAAAAAGACACGGTGCTGAGAACCAGAGTAAGAGAATGGATTGCATTACCCGCACAAAACGGCACTCAGTACCTATCTGCTGATTAACAAGATTTCTTAGGTCTCACCTCCCATGTACACCTGACCTCTGGCATATTTCAAACTGGGTAGAGTCGTATCAATAATCAAACTGCTTGGGTTTTTTTTTCGAAATAGTTTCCCTACTACAGCTAGGTTTCTTGAATGAATGAACAAATAAATGAAACACATGGACATGAGAATGCCTACTATGGGCTAGGCACTGTGTAGCCAACACGACAGCAGGCATTTAATGGAAAAACTGCAAAGCTCTAAGCTGGTGGAACCTGGAACAATATGCAGTGGTGATACACAGGAAGGCAGTGTGGGCTCTGCATGGTGCCTTTTTCAGACAGGGCATAATCTAGAATCTGCTCCCTCTCACTAAAGCCAAATAGAAAGGACAAGAGACTTGAAGACACATTTTAAGTACCAAAGAACTGCTCTTCCTCTGGACTTTCCAGACACCAGTCAAATTTTAAAATCTAAGCTACCCCAAAAAAATAAAAAATAAAAAATTCCCCCCCCCAAAAAAATATAAGCTAGTTTAAGTTTATTTTCTGTCCACACAACTTATTTTTTAAAATAAATTTATTTATTTATTTTTGGCTGCGTTGGGTCTTCGTTGCTGCGCACAGGCTTTCTCTAGTTGCAGCAAGAGGGGCCTACTCTTCATTGCGGTACGCGGGCTTCACACTGCGTTGGCTTCTCTTGTTGCGGAGCACGGGCTCTAGGTACACGGGCTTCAGTAGTTGTGGCTTGCAGGCTCTAGAGTGCAGGCTCAGTAGTTACGGCGCATGGGCTTAGTTGCTCCGCAGCATGTGGGATCTTCCCAGACCAGGGATCAAACCCGCGTCCCCTGCGCTGGCAGGAGTACTCCTAACCACTGCGCAACCAGGGTAGTCCCTGTCCACACAATTTAATGAATACTAAATAATACGTGCTAACCTAACTAAACTCCTGTGGGAAGAGCAATGGAACTTCACTGGAACACACTCTAGCTCATACCCTAATGTAGTATTTCCCAGAGGTGGAATTAGAAAAAAGGAGCGATTGTTTCATAAAATGAACTGGGACAAGTTAACTATCTGGAACAAAATTAATTTAATATTTACCTCACACCATGCAGTAAAATTAAGTATAAAAATAATCTATAAAACAACTTAAGAAAATATCAGTGAATATTTCTCCACTCTATTGGTGGAAAATTGAACTAAGTAGAAAAACAATGGAAACACACAGACTTTGAAATGACAGCATTAAAATTTTTTAATGTCTGTACATCAAAATGAATAAAAAACAAATAAAACAGAATGGCAAAGGAAAACCAAGGCAAAATGTGCAACATAACAGAAAAAGGTTAATATTATAAGTATATAAAGAATATTTACAAATCAATATGGCAAAAATAACTCCACGAAGAAAGCTGGGCTAATCACATGAATGACTTAAAAAACAGGGACTATAAAATAAATAACGGTAAGTATTTGAAAAATGTTTAACCTCTGACTTAAAAAAAAAGGCAACTCAAAACAATAATAAAATACTAGTGTTGAAGAGAGTTCTGGGGTCAGATACCAGACCTATAATCTTGGGCAATTCATTTTACTTCCTTGAGCCTCAATTTTCTTTGTAAATTAGAGATAATAACACCTAAACCACAGGAGTGATGTAAAAATTAAACAATATAATGCACGTAAGGTACTTAGCACAGTGTTTGGCACACAGTAAATGTTCAGTAAACAAGAGCTCTTATTATGATAAAGAAAACAAATGATGACAATATTCAGGGCTGATGAGGGTACAATGAAGCAGACATTTTTATACACAGCTCGTCAACAAAATTTGATTCAACTTTTATGGAGGACAATTTAGCAATATTTATCAAAAGTCTTAAGGGTAGGGACTTCCCTGGTGGAGCAGGGGTTAAAAATCCGCCTGCCAATGCAGGGGACACGGGTTCGAGCCCTGGTCCGGGAAGATCCCACATGCCGTGGAGCAACTAAGCCCATGCGCCACGACTACTGAGCCTGCGCTCTAGAGCCCACGAGCCACAACTACTGAGCCCATGCGCCACAGCTACTGAAGCCCAGGCACTCTAGGGCCCGTGCTCCACAACAGAGAAGCCACCGCGATGAGAAGCCCACAACAAAGAGTGGTCCCCGCTCGCCCCAACTAGAGAAAGCCCATGCACAGCAACAAAGACCCAATGCAGCCAATAAATAAATAAATTTCTAAAAAAGTCTTAAGGGTGGTCATATTCTTTGGGCTTCTAGAAACAAATCAGTGCTTAAAAACAATGGAAGAACTCAAAATGGAAAAAATTGCTAAATATGACTATATCCATCGATCCATCCATTGATCCACAGTCCAATACTTTTGACCCTGGTGATACAAAAATATGTAAATAGACCCAGTCCCTGGCTTAAAGGTTAGTTGGGGAGATAAGTAATCAAACAGTCAAGTACAATAAAGAGATAAGAGCCATGACGGGTAAGTATAGGGTTCTATGTTGCGCACAGAAGGAGCACCTACCATAGTCTGGGAGTGGAGTCAGGAAAGCTTCCCAGAAGAAGTGACAATTAAGCTGAGACCTGAAGGATGAGCAGGAATTAGTCAGATAAAGAGATGAAGGGAAGGTGTTCCAGGAAAAGGGAACAGCATGTGCGAAAGCCTAGAGGTCAAAGGGAGCATGGCATGTCAGCGTGACTGAGCAGTGTGCAAGGCAGGGACTTGGGAAGAGACAAGGCTGAAGAGGTAAGCAAGGCTGCCTTAGTAAAAGTCTTGCTAGCAAAACTCTGGAGTGTAGACTTTATTCTAAGGGCAATACAAACAATTAAAAAGCAAACAGTTTTAATAAATAAAGGGGTAATATTCATAACGTATCAAGAGAATACACAGATTGAAAAGAATACGTAGCTCATAAACTAGAAATACAGGATTATAGTGAAGGTGGAACAACTCTGTAAGCTGATAAAAAATCACTGAATTGCACACTTATTAAAACAGGTTTATTTTAGGGCCTGTAGTCTATACTTCAATAAAATTATCTTTTTAAAAAGTTAACAAAAATGCCTAATAAACATCTAAAAAATATTCAACTTGTCTAATAATAAAATACATATCAAGCCAACCAGGTACTACTGTTTATCGTCAAAAATTACCAATGATTAACAATAAAATGAGAATAAGGCTAAGTGTTAATGAGGCTAAGAGAAATGAGCATTCTTACACTATGTTGGTTGGAATAAATGTTAACTGGGAACAACCATCTTAGGAAGTATAACTATGTAACAGGAATCTTAAAATTGTATATACTCTGTGATCCAGTAATTGTATTTCTTGAAATCGTAATAAATGTTCCAAAATGCAGTCAAATATTTATGCACAATGATGGTCACTGCAATGTAATTTATAATAGAAAAAAAGTTAGAAAAAATCCGAGATAGTCACCAATAATGCAATGGTTAGAATGAGTTATAACTACTCAACGCAGCCATTTAAGTGATTTGGCAATACATCTATGATATATATAAAACTTTTTTAAAAAGCATACAAAATTATACATACAGCAGCATTTCAGCTATGTAAAAATACACGCTCAGCTGTATGGCACGTATCTTTTATTCTCTTTTCTGTGCTTTTCCATATTTTCCAAATTTCCTACAATTGACATGTATTATTTCTACAGTTCAAGAAAGTTTCTAAAGCTGTCTTCAAAAAAATTAAAAAGCATCACTTTTAAGAATATACTTTATATAAATCAATTTCATATTTGCTATGGCTTTATTTTCTCTGCCTAGGGAGAGAGGTGTGGTCATATTTGAATATATATAATTCAATAATATCTATTTATCCCACATCCCCATTTGTTTATATATATATATATATATGAATTGCCCCATTAATTAAAATGTGCATTTTTTTAACATCTTTATTGGAGTATAATTGCTTTACAATGGTGTGTTAGTTTCTGCTTTATAACAAAGTGAATCAGTTATACATATACATATGTTCCCATATCTCTTCCCTCTTGCGTCTCCCTCCCTCCCACCCTCCTTATCCCACCCCTCTAGGTGGTCACAAAGCACCGAGCTGATCTCCCTGTGCTATGCGGCTGCTTCCCACTAGCCATCTATTGTACGTTTGGTAGTGTATATATGTCCATGCCACTCTCTCACTTTGTCACAGCTTACCCTTCCCCCTCCCCATATCCTCAACACCAAGACTTTGATGAAACTTGGATGGATCTCTATCTGAAAATACACTTCACTCAATCCCGACTGCTTAAACCAAGACAAAACAAGATTAAGCCTTCTTACGATGATTTGGAGTCATCACTATAACCATATAATAGTTGCTCTGAAGGAGTACTGGGGGTCTTAGAGGGGTATTTGTCCTTACATTAAGTAGTCCCTAACTGCTAAATTTTTTCCTTGGGTCAGCTATTTATAGGTTTTCTTCCTCCTCCCTTGCTGTAAAACCATTCAACTATTATTTCCCAGAACTTTAAGGAGCCTGCCTTTAGCAGCACCTGACCCTTTCCATTCCTATTTTGCTGCTGGTAATCTTCTATGACTATGGAAACTAAATATTCAAGTTTATAAGATTTCTATGTAAACCAAGAGATAATAGGCTTCAAATAAGGGTATCACCGAAAAATGATTTGTACAAGACTTGGATGATTCTATTCTAGACAGTCAAGACAGAAAGTCAAAACAGACAATATATAAATGAACTCAAAAGACAGTGTGAGTTCTTGATTGCATCTCAAGTCTTGATTCCTTTTCTCTATTGGCAGTCAAGTTCTCAGGATCAGAAACTAATATGCTGTCTCTCTTATCACTCCATGGACCAGGAGCCAAGGAACTTAGTTCTACTGCAGGATCTTATACCAACCAGTTTTGCAATCTTCAGCAAGCCTTTTAACCTTGGTATTTGTCCTGCGTAACTTATGAGGCTATTCTAGAATTAAATTAGACCACGAACACAAAACACTCTGAAAAGCATAAAGCACTTTTACAAAAGTAAAAGATTTTTATGGTATTTCACTGTATTTATATAACCCTGGATCAATATAGGTATCCATTCAGAAAATTCATACCATAAAGATAGAAGGTAAGAGATAATTCTTAAATTGCCCCCAATTAGTTAGACACATCTAGAACAACATATTCCAAGAGTTGGCATCTCTGATTCCTCCTCCCCTATATCCAATCAATCCCAGGTCCTTTGCGTCTTCTCCACAATCCCTTGCATCTGTCCTTTTCCTTCCCTTCTTTCACATTTCCAGTTCATGCCTTTATTATCTCACACCTGGGCTACTGTAACAGCCTCTAACCTGCTCCACTCATGCCCTCTCTCCCTCTCAACTCCCTCTGGCCCACAGCTGCTAGATCAGTTTTCTTAAAACACCACTGTGATCATATCCGCTCAAAAACCTCTGAGGACTCTCCATTACCTTCTCTGTCAAGTTCAAATTCCTAAGCTCAGCAGTCCCTTTGCAGCCCTAGCTGCCTCCCCACCTTTATCTATTACTACTCTTCGAAACAAATCCTTCCTCAAACTGGTCTATTTAAGTCCTTCAGATATGCCTTGTACATTCCTGTCTCTCAGTCTTGGTGTATACAGCTTCTTTCCACCTGGAATACTCTCTACTTCCCAGCTTCTATCTCAGCCTATAAACATTCAACCTAACCTTCAAGGCCTATTTCAAGAGCCACCTAACTATGTATACTTCTCTTTGATTACCAGGAAGGAAAAAGATAGAAGATTCTAAAGTTAGACACATCTGTGTTTCAATTACATTTTCAACAGCTGAGTGTCACTGGGTACATTCCTTAATAGCTCTTTGCCTCAGTTTCATCAGTGAGATGGGGATAATAGCAATTTCCCTTGGGCATATTGTGAGGAGTAAATAAGTTAATCCATGTAAGGCACTTACATGTTACATATTGTTATTACTACTATTGCCATTAGTGAATTTATCTTAATTTGAATTCAGACAATACTTATGGCCATTTACAAACTAGCTGTTCATGTGCATACAGTAGCATCCCCTCACTCTCCTTTTCTACTCTCTCACATGTTTGTTCCTCCTCCAGTCCCTGTCCCTTCCCTCAACCCCTCCCTCCCAAGATTATTGACCCTGATAGATAGGGTCAATATCTTATACATCTTGGTACTATAATAGTCATTCACACCCAGTAGATGATCAATAGATTTGTTTAATCTCTAATAAAAGAACACTGAAGAGCTGACGGTATTAAAATGTCTTACTTCCTACAGTGACAAAGCGTAACAGAATGCTTAATATGATTAATTAAAAAACCCTAAATTCCAGCCTCACAAAATTAAATCTCTCCTTCTGTGGTTCTGTAGATTCTTTCTGCTCTCTTTTAAAACAAACAACTCAACTTATTCATGCAGCAAGAGATGCAACAGCAAATATATTCAAGTCGGACAGCAGTCAAATACTGGAACACGAGGACCATGAGACAACTCAGCTGAAAAAGCTCTGGATAAAGTGGAATAGGAAAACAATTTAAAGGGAAAGGTACCTGGGTCATAGTCATGCTAACAGTGCTGACTGTTAGACACACACACGTCCCAGGATTCCTTTGCTCCCAGGGCCACATATAAACTGAATACCCAGGTTACTATAGCAAGTAGATGTAGAAATATCAGTCACTTAGCTCAACAACTGAGCTTACCACATGATCAATTTAATTATCTATGTCAAAAGTGCCTATTAACATACCTCCAGATTCTAAAATAACCAAGTGTTGGCTAATTAAGTCACATCAAGTAGATATGGTACTACTAATCATTCACCTCAAGAAAATTAGTATGATAACGTGATACACATATTATTATTACAGCATAAACTGCTTCCAACAATGCCCAGGGAAAATCATGTCAATATAATACTGGTTCCTGGTTTGCCTACATGACTCAATTAACCTTCAGTTGCTTTCTCAGCCAAAATCTGGTGTGGTAACCACTTTCTTCCAAAGGTTTACTGGTGGGGTGAATTAAGATGGTCTGATGGTATGTTAGTGACTTTCCAAAAACTAGCATAAAATACCACATATAAGAATAAAGTATATTAAATTTCCATCCCTATGATACTTGTCTTCAGAGGACCCTTAAATATTTTACTAGCTTTCAAGTGCAGTTATACTCAAATCACATAATCTTCAGAGTTGGAAAGAGCCCTTTTACCACCTCCTAGGCAAGAGGCCCTCCAGCCTTCGCTTGAACCTTTCAGCAATGAGCACTCACTATTTTGCAAGGCAGTCCACCCCACTGTTACAAAATTCCTCCTTAGAATGACTGGAAATCTGCCTCCCTGAATTTCTTTCTATCCAAGGATCCTAGCTAGTTCTGCTCTCTGGAAACAACACAAGGTAAGGTAACCTCTGAAGTATAATCACTTCTAGAATTAGGATACAGCTGCCAATTTGGTCACACAAAGTGCAAAAGCTAGCTCAGGAAAAAAGAAACCACCACTCTACACAACAAAATTTTGAAATTCAGTAAACTATGTTGAAATTACAAACCAGCACATTTTCAAGATGTCAACACTCACCTCAGTTAACATATACATATGAAGAGTAACCCGAATTTTTACAGTAGAAGGTAGTACAGCGTTTACTGAATACGTTTTTGCAAGTTGAAACCACTACATCCACCAACACAGTTTTTTAAATTACTGTTCTGAAGGAAGTTCAAAATGGTTTTTCCAATTTCTCATATATTCATTCCACTTATTCCCTCTAAAACATCTAGTTTTTTTTTTAAGATTCCATTTCCCCCCCCCCGGTAATATTTTTTATCTTATTCCCTCTAAAACATCTAGTTTTTTTTTTAAGATTCCATTTCCCCCCCCCCGGTACAATATTTTATTTAAAAAAATAAATATTTTCAGGAAAAAAAAAAGCCTAAAAGAATGGAGCGTAAAGGAGTGGGGGTGGGGCGAAGGTAAAGAAGGGCGCAGCAGGAAAAGGCTGGTTACTGGGTATTTTCCTTCTGGAAGCACGCTTCACTGGCACAGGCATCTGAAGTAACGAGCCATACAAACACGACCCAAGAACAAGAACGATCATGAGCAATGAGTGTAAGGCATAAATGTCTGTGAGATGTAAATGAATTGGCACTGGTCATCAAGCAGCGCCAGATGCTTCGGGACCTCGCAGAGGTAAGAGATCCAAAGAGCAGAGACCACGGCCACCCTTTGGGGGAGGGGAGGAGGGAAGAAACCAAGGAGTAACTACCGTTCAGCCGTCCAATGAAACCCAACGGACAGGGCACAAAAAGACAGCGAGTGACCAGGGTGAAGAAAGACACCCGGAGAGCCCGAAGAAGGGCGTGCAGTGTGCGAATACGGAACGGGTCCCTGAAATGGGCGCGGGTAAGGGGATGTGGGTGTGTGTATGGGGCAACGCAGGAGTCCCAGGGTCCTCTCCCTGCAGCAGAGCAACAGAGGGTAAAGGAAGGGGGAGGGTGAAAAGCAAGAATGACTCATTCCCGAAAGGAAGTGCTCAAGCCAGAGGAAGGCATGCCACAGGGGGGTTCGGGGCGAGGACTGTGAGGCGCTAGGTGCTCAGAGTGATGGGGGCACAAATCAACGTTTTGCAGTTCCTGCAGCTCGTCTTTAAGATGGGGGGGTGTGGGGGGTTCGCGGCAGCCGAGTGCCCAGGCCTGGGAAGCGGCGCGGCGCGTGCGCAGTGGCGCTCGGCGGGACCCGCTGAGGCAAAGCGGAGCCGCAGTGACAGAAGCGAGCAGAGCGGCTGCCGGGAAAGACTCACCGAGGCGCAGGGGCTGGAGGTAGTGCTGGGGGTAGGCGACCGCTGGACCGTGACCAAAGCCATCTAGGCGCTGCTGGGCTGTTCCGGGCAGGGCATTCTTGTCCTGAGTGTGGGGGGCGGGAGGGTGACGGAGCCGGGATGAGGCAAGGGGTGTGGGGTGGGGATGAGGGGGGCGGGGAGGAGGAGGAGGAGGAGGAGGAGGAGACCGCGCAAACGGCAGCAGGCTCCGCACCCACCACCGGACTATCGCAGACTGACGCGCTGAACTGGCGGCTGGCGGGCGGGCGGGCGATTCGGCAGCTGCAGGGCACAATGAGCGCTCCCAGTGCGCAGGCGCCACCTGTCAGCAACCGCCTCTCCCCTCGGCGCGCGCCGCCGCCTGGCCGTAACCCTTGAGTTGCCGGAAGCCGGCCGGGTGCGTGCGCCAAGGGCCGCCGCCCTCTCCCGGGTTTCTACTTGCCTCTGGAATCATGCAGTTTGGCTGCGCCGGGGGCTGTGGAGTGGGTTGGGGAGCGCGGTCTCGGAGCTGAGGGTCGCTGGAGCCCCCACTCCTGAGGGACGACCATTTTCTGAGGTGGGGCGCACAGCTTAACCCACCTTCGTGAGAAGAAACTAAGGTAAAAATCCTGAGACAAACATGTTTCCGGACGGGAAAGGGCGCCGCGGGGTTTCAAAAGCTTTCTCTGAGCGTGGGTGGGGCTTACTGGGCTAGAGACCCTCCCTTTGACCCGGCTCTCGGGGAGACTTTTTCTGAGCTTTCCCACCCTTCCGTCTCCGACTCTATGTTTTAGGATGAGACTTTTTGAAAGTAAGAAAGATTTGTAATTTTATACCCCGGGAGTCTTTATGGTACCCTCGTGCTTCCTCTATTATCCTGGCCCCTGTCTTAGGACTCATTCATTATTCGTGAGGGGCAGAGAGGCCGAGCGAGCCTGGGAGGCCGAGAAAGCTGGGTTCACGGAGTTGGAAGGGTCCAACCTGCTATTTACCTCCCACTTGCTTCCTGCTGGCAAGAAGTTCTCTTGGCTAAACAGGATTTGCTCCTAGGAGTTTCCTCTCCTTCGTCTTTAGATTTCATTATTTCATAGACACATGCGGAATGCCAATTAAATATTTTAAAGAAATCGTTTTCTAAAAGATAAATCATCAGCTGAACATAAGCCAAGAATGTAATGAAAAATCAAGATTGAAGGTTGGGGGAATTGCACTATGCAAATGCCATTGATTGATTACACAGGGCAAGAGAGTTGACAAAACTGTTTCTCAATTTGAGTGGATGTGCTGGTAAATACTACCATACATATCAAAGCTGTAAAACACACACATTCAGGAGTTTGCAGTTATTAACCCACCGCATTATCACTCAAACTCGCTTGGATTTTATTGCTTCTTTTAAACTGACAGAGCTGTCGTGAGCTCTTTCTGGCCGCTTTATGGTTAAGTGCCACTAGAGCCCTCTGTGCTTAGCCTTTGTTCTCTCCTTGGGGCCCTGTGGTTGAAATAATTAGCAGGGAGGTTCCATCAAGAATCAGACACTGAGGGTTCCTGTACTGTACAGTCCTATGTAGAATGTACTGCAGAGAAGCTAGCTGGTAGGCTTTTGCCCCCTGGTGGTGGTCAAGAGTGCCTGCGAGACAAAATTAAACAAAGATGTATGGTTCACAGATTAAACAATCTGACTGTGTTCTTCCCAGAGCTACTTAGTAAACAGGAAAAGAGAAGACAAAGTTCAGAAGTAAGAACTTTGAACCAAAGCTTAGGAGATCAAACAGGAGGCTATATGCGTAGGCAAGAATTATACATAGCTGAAAGCTGAATGAAGGCAAATAAATGAAACGTGATTTATAAACCAAAGTATCATTCTAGAGAAAAGTATTATTCAAATCAATAGGTCTTAGTAATGTACTTATGTTAATTTTATTACTGACTCAGGGACAGCAACACTGATTATCTACTTTTATGTAGCAACATAATCTTAAATTCTTTTGGAAGATGATAATCTTACAGTGTGAGATAATCCTACAGTGGGAAAGAGCACTACCCTAGGAATCAGAGACCTGGCTTCTAGTTCCAGCTCTGTAAAACCTTGAGCAAATGGCTTAAACTTTTTGAGCTTTAGTTTCTTCATTTCTGCAACGGAGCTCTAACTCACAGGATTCCTGTGATCAAATGAGGAAAAAATGTAAAGTGCATTATAAACTGTAAAGCCCCATATGTAATTAAGATAACTTTATTATTCTCACAAGTTTGTTCCAAGTTCAGTGACCTTTTGCTGAGTGTATCCTATGTGTAGAAAATAGCATCAAGCAGAAAGGTAATAAAAAAGAATGAAAAATACATGATTCCATGCCTTTTCTTAACAGTAGGAGAAGTAGATTAGTGGTCAAGACATGTCTCATTTGTATGTAGGTATAGAACATCATTATTCATCACATCTGAGGTGATAAAATCCTGGTCAAAATTGGGATTGTAAGGTACCCAATTCACATAAGGCTTGTAACAAAGTTAATTTATTTACAGGAGAAATATCTCTTCCTGGCATATGCCTTTTAAGGAAACTAAGATTTGGAAATTGTTGGTGCATGTTCATTGATTTATTCACCATTAATTGAGAAAATACCAAGGGTGTATTACACACTAGTCACTGTTTTAAAAACAAAAGTCTATCTACCCCTCATAGCTTGTTAGCAGGAAAAAGCTCATCAAATAATTACAGTAAGGTTTAGTGGTACTGTTGCTTCAGTCGCCTCTGCTAGGCCCCAGAAGTACACACACACACACACACACACACACACACACACACACACACACACAGCTCTGGGTGCGCTATTTGCTGTCCATGATTTCACGTGCCTTTTGGGCATG